>NW_028160779.1:0-34477 GCF_964263955.1 Coregonus lavaretus
TGTCCAGAGGTGCTGCTGACTCAGGTGTTTGTGTCTGATTGTTCTGCAGCCTTCGACAGGTGCAGATAAAACTGCTCACACAGCTTACTGTTTAAAACTCCATCCACTACACACACACACACACACACACACACACACTGGCTACAATAACACAGCACATAACCATTCAGCCTGATACACGCTACAAACACTAACACAACCTATTCCCCATATAGAGGGGAGGAGAGAGAGTGAGGGATAGACATAGAGGATAAAGAAAGAGAAAAAGAAAGCAAGAGAGAGAGATGAAGAGAGAGAGGAGAGAGAGAGATGAAGAGAGAGAGCAGAGAGAGAGATGAAGAGAGAGAGCAGAGAGAGAGATGAAGAGAGAGAGCAGAGAGAGAGATGAAGAGAGAGAGCAGAGAGAGAGATGAAGAGAGAGCAGAGAGAGAGATGAAGAGAGAGAGCAGAGAGAGAGATGCAGAGAGAGAGATGAAGAGAGAGAGGAGAGAGAGAGATGAAGAGAGAGAGATGAAGAGAGAGAGCAGAGAGAGAGATGAAGAGAGAGAGGAGAGAGAGAGATGAAGAGAGAGAGGAGAGAGAGATGAAGAGAGAGAGCAGAGAGAGAGATGAAGAGAGAGAGGAGAGAGAGAGAGATGAAGAGAGAGAGCAGAGAGAGAGCAGAGAGAGAGATGAAGAGAGAGAGGAGAGAGAGAGATGAAGAGAGAGATGAAGAGAGAGGAGAGAGAGAGATGAAGAGAGAGAGCAGAGAGAGAGATGAAGAGAGAGAGGAGAGAGAGAGAGATGAAGAGAGAGAGCAGAGAGAGAGATGAATAGAGAGAGGAGAGAGAGATATGAAGAGAGAGAGGAGAGAGAGAGATGAAGAGAGAGAGCAGAGAGAGATGAAGAGAGAGAGCAGAGAGAGAGATGAAGAGAGAGAGCAGAGAGAGAGATGAAGAGAGAGAGCAGAGAGAAAGATGAAGAGAGAGAGGAGAGAGAGAGATGAAGAGAGAGAGCAGAGAGAGAGATGAAGAGAGAGAGCAGAGAGAGAGATGAAGAGAGAGAGCAGAGAGAGAGATGAAGAGAGAGGAGAGAGAGAGATGAAGAGAGAGAGCAGAGAGAGAGATGAAGAGAGAGAGCAGAGAGAGAGATGAAGAGAGAGAGCAGAGAGAGAGATGAAGAGAGAGAGGAGAGAGAGAGATGAAGAGAGAGAGATGAAGAGAGAGAGCAGAGAGAGATGAAGAGAGAGAGGAGAGAGAGAGATGAAGAGAGAGAGAGCAGAGAGAGAGATGAAGAGAGAGAGGAGAGAGAGATGAAGAGAGAGAGGAGAGAGAGAGATGAAGAGAGAGAGCAGAGAGAGAGATGAAGAGAGAGAGGAAGAGAGAGAGCAGAGAGAGAGATGAAGAGAGAGAGCAGAGAGAGAGATGAAGAGAGAGAGCAGAGAGAGAGATGAAGAGAGAGAGCAGAGAGAGAGATGAAGAGAGAGAGCAGAGAGAGAGATGAAGAGAGAGAGCAGAGAGAGAGATGAAGAGAGAGAGGAGAGAGAGAGATGAAGAGAGAGAGCAGAGAGAGAGATGAAGAGAGAGAGCAGAGAGAGAGATGAAGAGAGAGCGGAGAGAGAGATGAAGAGAGAGAGGAGAGAGAGAGAGATGAAGAGAGAGAGCAGAGAGAGAGATGAAGAGAGAGAGCAGATAGAGAGATGAAGAGAGAGAGGAGAGAGAGAGATGAAGAGAGAGAGCAGAGAGAGAGAGATGAAGAGAGAGAGGAGAGAGAGAGATGAAGAGAGAGAGCAGAGAGAGAGATGAAGAGAGAGTAGAGAGAGAGATGAAGAGAGAGAGAGCAAAGAGAGAGATGAAGAGAGAGAGTGATGAAGAGAGAGAGCAGAGAGAGATAGATGAAGAGAGAGTAGAGAGAGAGAGATGAAGAGAGAGAGCAGAGAGAGAGAGATGAAGAGAGAGAGTAGAGAGAGAGAGATGAAGAGAGAGAGCAGAGAGAGAGAGATGAAGAGAGAGAGGAGAGAGAGAGAGATTGGCTATACTTAAACTCTTTAACATCATCCTTAACTCTGGCATCCTCCCCAATATTTGGAAGGACTGATCATCCCAATCCACAAAAGTGAAGACAAATTTGACCCCAATAACTACCGTGGGATATACGTCAACAGCGACCTTGGGAAAGTCCTCTGCATTATCATTAACAGCAGACTCGCGCATTTCCTTACTGAAAACAATGTACTCAGCAAATGTCAAATGGGACAAACACCAAATTTAGACTGCATGCAGAATTCTGCAAAAATATCCTCAGTGTACAACATAAAACACCAAATAATGCATGAAGAGCAGAATTAGGCTGATACCCACGAATTATCAAAATCCAGAAAAGAGACGTAAAATTCTACAACCACCTAAAAGGAAGCGATTCCCAAACATTCCTTAACAAAGCCATAACCTACAGAGAGATTAACCTGGAGAAGAGTTGAACAAAATAAAATCAGCAAAAAATATATAGGTAATCAAACTGTATAACTGAAGATCAACACAGGAGGAAAAGATTGACAGAGTGTGAGTTAAAAGACCAATCTTAGTCGTGCTAGCTAGCCAAATTCGAATTTCTCAGCTAGCTCACGTCTAGCTCCAACTGTTTACTGGTGGTAACCATAGCAACATGGCCACTGAGGCAGCGTTAAGACGTTCCCCCCTTTGTTTGAATTTCCAGCAGAAATAAAATCAGAGAAGGGAAGAATCAATTTTAAACACAGAACTTTGTTTGCCGAAAGCTCACACAACAGGACTGTTACAAACCTGTTATTTTACACAGACCACACTTCTGCCTGGCATTCAGCTGTAACCAGGCATTTCAGCTATACGACAAAGAAAGGCATCTACAAGGGAAGGACAGCAAAAAGGACCAGGAAAACAGGTTTCTGACAGTAAACATGTACCAGAACAGCACTGTCATGGTCCAGGGCAGTGAGGCTGCACTCAGCTCTTTTGTGCAGGACTTCCCCACCCTAAGGAAGATAGCAGAAACCAAAAAGGACAAGGACAGCACCCCGACCTCTCCTCTCACCTCAGGCACTCCAACAGCAGGAGCCCAGGCCCAGACCCACACAACAGGTCTGTCCTCCCCCTGCATGCCTATGACCACCAGAGCCAAGACCACACTACCATTAGCATGCTGAGAGACAGGCTGGCTCTGTTAGAGGTATGGGTTACTGAGCTAAAGGAGCAGCCCCCCTGCTACACCACCTTCAGCCCAGACACAGAGCTTCTACAGGACCAGATCAACCAGTGCAGGACCCAGCTGAAGAACTCTGTCCAGGAGCTGAGAGAGAGCCTCACCACAGCGCTTGAGGAGGTAAAGGCACCATGAGGAGAGAGCGAGTGCAGGTAAAGGAGGAGATGGCAAAGGAGTTGTCTGTCATCAAGAGGGTGCTGCAGCATAGAGAACAGACTGTAGAGACCCCTAGAGAGAAGCTGCAGCCCCTCACCACCCCTAACACCCCTACTGACCCACCCTCACCCACAACCACACCCCCCCCCCCACCCCCCCATACCGACCGCCCTTTACCCACACCCCCAGTCAACAAGGAGGCTCACATGGGGACACCTACTACAGAGAGAAGCTCTCTGCCCCCCCCCTGACACATCCCCACACACCCCTCCTTGTACACAGGCCATACTCATTGATTCAAATGGGAAATTCATCCAAGAGGATGAACTCTTCCCCCACCACAAGGTGTCCAAATTATGGTGCTCAAAAATGCAGGATGCACTCCACATCCTCTCCCAGCCTGACTTTGGCACACCAGTCCACATTATTATTCACACCGGCACCAACAACCTGCGAGAGGAGCAGGAGAGAGTAGGCAGCCTGGTCAACAGAGTAGCAGAGAGGGCCTCTGAGTGGTTCCCCAACTCCCACATCACCACCTCCACTCTGCTGCCCCTCAAAGACTTTCATCCCCGTACCATTCAGAAAGTCAACACTGACATCATCACAGGGTGTGGCACGTTGCTCACCACCCAACAATCACCCAAGAGGATCTGCACGATCACTCCCACCTGAGGAAGCAGACAGTAGGGATGTTTGCCAAGTCTCTAAAGGACGTGGCACTTGGTAGACAAACACCCCATGCCGCACTGGACAGAGGACCACCCAGAGACCCCTACCAGACCACCGCACCACCAAGGAGCCCCAGGCCCCCTCAACGCCCCACCAGACCCAGCGCACCCCACAGGCCCAGCCCACCACCAGAGCATCACCACTTCCATTGGCTTAGCCAGACTGGACCAGGCTCAGCCTACTACCTCGCACCAGACCACCACCTCTACCAGACCAGAGAGGAAGCCCCCCGGCCCAGACCTGGCCCCCGTCCACTCCACAGGGCCCAACAGCAGGACCAGCGCAGCTACGCAGTGGTCCTCAGAGGACAGGAGAACCCTGTAGGGTTGAGTGAGATTAAACAGCTCCTCCAATATATCTGCACTAAACTGCACTAAACGCGCACACACATGCACACACACACACACACACACCTATTGTAAAGTTGACTTGTTCAATGAATAGGAATATATATATATGTGTTCCTTTGCGCAATATATACCCCCCCCCCAGAATCCCCATATTACTCAGAGGAGATATTCCCCAGCCTTGAGGAAGAGACGTGCCATTTCCAGGCCCAGGGAAATGTGCTCATCTGTGGGGACACAAATGCGCGCACAGGAACACTACCTGATCTAATGACCACACGAGGGGACAGCTTTATTACAGGCCATACTGTTTCTAACTGTCATAATCTCCCCCATAGAAACAACAGTGACAGCACCATCAACAAAAACGGAAGGGATCTGTTGCAGCTCTGTCGAAGCCTGGGTTTGTACTTTGTCAATGGTAGGTTACCGGGGGACTCTTTGGGGAGATTCACCTCTTGGCCACAGCACAGTAGACTATATGATTACAGACATTGACCCTTTCTCTCTCAGCTCATTCACCGTCAAGCCACTAACACCTCTGTCTGATCACAGCCAAATTACGTTGTTCTTCAAAAGAACAGACATGGAAACAACCACACATTCACAGCCCAGTAAGCTGTACACCATCAGAAATTCATACAGATGGGCCCAAAACAGAACAGAAGAATACCAGAAAGCAACCAGTAACCAAAATATCAAAACACTCTTAGATAACTTTCTGGATACCACATTCACTCACAGTAAAGAAGGCATCAATCTAGCAGTAAAAAACATCAACTATATATTCAGGCAAACGGCAAAAGAAGCACAACTGAAATTGATAATAAACAAAACAAAAAAGACCACAGATGACAACTGGTTTGATGCAGATTGTAAAATTATAAGGAAAAAACTTAGAACACTATCAAACCTAAAGCACAGAGACCCAAATAATGGTGAATTACGCCTTCATTTCTGTGAGACTTTAAAACTCTATAAACGTACACTCAGAACCAAAAAAGCACAGTACAAAAGCAAGCAGCTGACACTAATTGAGGAGTCCATAAACACAAACTTCTGACTAAAAATATCAAAACAAAAGGAATTAGCGATACAAAATGGTGACATATGGACAACCCATTTTAAAACACTCTACAACACCGTTCAAATTGACACAAACGCAGAACAATGCCAAATTCATGAGAAGTTGAATGGATTACAAAAAGCTATAAAGGACAATTACTGACCAGGAGCTCTATAAGAATCTTCAGGCCCTCAAATAATTAAAAAAAGCATGTGGACCAGATGGCATCCTAAATGAGATGCTCAAATTCACTAGTGCAAAATGTCAATTGGCTATATTAAAACTGTTTAATTTGATCCTGAGTGTAGGTTATTTCCCTGACATCTGGAATCAAGGACTCATAACCCCAATCTTTAAGAACGGAGACAAATCTGACCCTAATAATTACAGAGGCATTTGTGTGAACAGTAACCTGGGGACGGTTTTCTGTAGTATTATAAATGTAAGAGTTCTAAACTTCCTTAATAAGCACAATGTCTTGAGTAAAAGCCAAATTGGATTTATACCAAAACATCGCACGACCAATCATATTTACACCTTACATACCCTGATAGATAAACATGTCCACCAAAATAATACCAAAATGTACGCTTGCTTTATCGACTTCCCAAAAGCTTTTTATTCTATTTGGCATACAGGACTGTTCTACAAAGTTATTGAAAGTGGTGTAGTGGGTAAAACATATGACATCATTAAATCAATGTATACTGGCAATACGTGCAGCATCAAAATTGGCAAGAAAATAACAGAATTTATTAACCAGGGGCGGGCCTTCGCCAGAGTTGCAATCTGAGCCCTGCACTCTTCAGTATTTATATCAACGAATTGGCCACTATTCTAGAAAAATCCCCAGCCCCTGGTGTTAGTCTCCACAATTCAGAGGTTAAATGCCTGCTCTTCACAGATAACCTATGCCTGCTGTCACCCACAGCAGAGCCTGGACCTGCTAGAGCAGTACTGCCAGACCTGGGCCCTGGCAGTAAACCCCAAAAATACTAAAATAATGATTTTCCAGAGAAGATCCAGATCTCAGGGAATTAGACCAAAGTTCTCAATTGGTACAAAATATATAGAGTACTGCACACACTACAATTACTTAGGTTTAAAAATAAGCTCAACTGAACACCTTAATGATGCAGTGAATGAACTGAGAGAGAGAGCACGCAGGGCATTCTACGCCATTAAAAAACAAATTCAAATTGAAATAAAATTTGGCTAAAACTAATTGAATGTGTCATTGAACCAATTGCACTTTATGGCAGCGAGGTGTGGGGTCCACTTGCAAAACAAGATTTCACCAAATGGGACAAACACCCCATTGAAACCCTGCATGCAGAGTTCTGTAAGATTCTCCTACATGTCCAGAGGAAAACTACAAACAATGCATGCAGGGCAGAATTAGGCCAATATCCAATATATAATAAAAACTAAAAAAAGAGCAATTAAGTTTTGGAAACATCTAAAATACAGTGACCCCCTCTCATATCATTACCGAGCCCTGCAATGCCAAGAGCTGAGCAAAGAAAAGAGTCCCCTCATCCAGCTGGTCCTGGGGCTGAGTTCACAAACCTGTTCTACTAACACACTGAAGCCTCAGGACCAGAACATCCAATCAATCAGAATAAACCAAATTACAACACAGTCAAAACAAAACGACATTGCTTATTGGGAAACACAAGCACAAAGTAAAATGCAGTGCTATCTGGCCCTAAATCGACAGTACACCGTGGCTAACTATTTGACCATGGTTACTGATCAAAACCTTAGAAAAACCTTGACAAAGTACAGGCTCAGTGAGCACAGCCTTGCCATTGAGAAGGGTAGACACAGGAAAACCTGGCTCCCTGTAGAGGAAAGGCTGTGCAACCACTGCACCACAGCAGAACCTGAGACAGAGCTGCATTTCCTGACAAAATGTCAGAAATATAAAACAATTAGAGTGTCATTTCCCCAAATTTGAAACAGTTTTTCAAGGTTTCAAAGACCTCTCTGATGAGAATAGGCTACCCGTGCTGTTGGGGGAGGACGCAGAGAGCTGTGGGTTGGCGGCGCACTACATTGCTGCCTGCCATAAGATGAGGGACAGTGTCTGACAGACCAACCAACCTGCAAATGTCCTCTATATTGTTATTGTTCATTGGTTATTTTGACCCTTGGTTATTGTTGTTACTGTTGTCCCGTTGACAATGTTTATTATTATTATTTGTATTATGTTAATAGTGTAAATATCCAAAGTAAGGTTCTTACGTCATGCCAATAAAGCAAATTGAATTGAGAGAGAGAGAGAGAGAGAGAGAGAGAGAGAGAGAGAGAGAGAGAGAGAGAGAGAGAGAGAGAGAGAGAGAGAGAGAGAGAGAGAGAGAGAGAGAGAGAGAGAGAGAGAGAGAGAGAGAGAGAGAGAGAGCTGTATTGTAACCTATTCCCAGACCTCACTCTAAGTCATTGTTATTTTTCACCAGTGGTGGCTCCTCAGAGGAAGATAAAACGATACTAAATATATTCATGTCATCAAATAACTGATTCAAACAAACTGTTTTGCAATGAAGGGTAGCCCCAACAGCACTCTCTGGGGTAGCACCATTGTGTAGCCGGAAGACAACTAGCTTCCGTCCTCCTCTGGGCATATCGACTTCAATACAAAACCTAGGAGGCTCAAGGTTCTCACACCCTTCCATAGACTTACACAGTATTTAAAAACTTCCGGAAGACGTCCTCCAACCTATCTGAGCTCTTGCGGCACGAACTGAATGTTGTCCACCCAATGAAAGGATCATAAATTGAATCTAGTACTGAAAGCATAAACTACAGCTAGCTATCACTGCAGTGCATAAAATGTGGTGAGTAGTTGACTCAAAGAGAGAGGAATACAATAGTTGAACATTTTTGGACAAATTAATTTATTCAAAAATGAAGGACAAGCAAGAGAGAGAGAGAGAGAGAGAGAGAGAGAGAGAGAGAGGGAGAGAGAGAGAGAGAGAGAGAGAGAGAGCGAGAGAGAGAGAATTCATCATTTTTTTTCACTTTCACTTACTTAGCTAGCAAATGCAGCTAGCTAGTTCAGTCTACTCAAACACCCGGCTCAAACAGAGGGATGCTATGTTAGCTAGTTGGCTATGACTATCCAACACAACACTGGAACTCTTCGAAGTCATGATAAGCTTTTGGTTTTACTAATTTACGGAAGCAAACGGAACAAAATGGGGATAAACATAACAGAATTTGTTCAAAAGAAACTCTCGTTTGCAACTGTTGGACTAATGATTACACAGTAGATCAGCTAGATGCAGGCAAGAGTGTGCAAGGTGGTATTGAGTGTGTCACTGTCTGTCACCTCAAAATTTTCTTTCGACCTGTGTGCACCTACGTTGTAAACTTTCATTCATAGGCTAGGTTGTAGCAACCTCATGATGGGTATAGGGCAAATGTGAGTATCATGTAGTAGCCTAAACCTATCGATGTTACATTGAGCTGGTTGAATGGAATATGAATGTCATCCAATATGCTGTAATAGAAATAAAGCACAGACTGCCACTGTTCTTCACCACATGTATAAGTGGACCTTCAGGACACAGGGCTAGCGAGCTGTGATGGAGTCAGACACTGGAAAACCTCCAAATGTCGTCTGGAACCAAAATATCAGCTGTGTGTCGACACACACCGATACACACATTGTCACTGATACACACACACCATTCGACAAGCCCACACTGCACAGACTGTGAGAACACACACTGTCACACACTATTTCACACACAGTTATACACACCAACAAACATTGTTCTGCAAGCCCAAACTGCACAGACTGTGTACACACACTATCACACACAGTTCTCTCCAGACTCATCCATGCAGGATCAGCCAAGGGGCTCTACTGTACTCTACATATCATTTCATGTCGTTTGCACAGAGCTCTGAGCACACAGAGGGTGTTCATATAGAACAAACCATTCTCCTTAGAGAGTAAAGCTATCTATGCTCAATGACGTGTGAACAGAGATAATATTAAGTAGCCTGTCTAGGATGACTATAGGGCATTAACTCTTCTGCCAGCCTACATTACCCATACTCCTCTGCTTTACTACTATTCCTGGCCTACACTACCCACCCTTCACCACTGCACTGAGCCAATACCCATCCTCCTGTGCTCCATCGCCATAGTATCTTACCAGTGCATTTCTTGGGGCTTCCGGGGCGCTTGCCATGCATCCCCAGCTTGCAGCCGAAGTTCTCCTCCCAGAACTCAGCGAACCACACGTTCCTCCTGTTGTTGGACAGAGAGCGGCTCCTGAAGTAACGGTCAAATGCTGTGGGGGAGAGGGGGAAGAAGGAAGAGAGGAAGGGGGAGATGATGGAGGAGAGGAGAGGAGAGGAGAGGAGAGGAGAGGAGAGGAGAGGAGAGGAGAGGAGAGGAGAGGAGAGGAGAGGAGAGGAGAGGAGAGGAGAGGAGAGGAGAGGAGAGGAGAGGAGAGGAGGAAGAAGGAAGAGAGGAGAGGAGAGGAGAGGAGAGGAGAGGAGAGGAGAGGAGAGGAGAGGAGAGGAGAGGAGAGGAGAGGAGAGGAGAGGAGAGGAGAGGAGAGGAGAGGAGAGGAGAGGAGAGGAGAGGAGAGGAGAGGAGAGGAGAGGAGAGGAGAGGAGAGGAGAGGAGAGGAGTGGAGAGGAGAGGAGAGTGGAGGAGAGGTCAGTGAGTGACATTACTTGTAAATACAGACCTGTAAACATCTGGTATGATGTGATGTCAACCTTGTTGAGGGTACACTGTGTCTTTAACTCTTTCCCCTCAAAACACTATGATCTAAAATGGCTTCTGTCTATACCGTCCACGGAGGCTCGTTTGGGCAGGATGGTAACGGCTCCCTCAGCCACCCGCTCCTGGCCAATCACTGGAGAGATTTTGGAGCCCCAGCTGTCTGAACCCACCCACAGGAAGTGACCAGTCTGGTTGTTGTGCTTGGCCGCGTCCAGGATACGCCTGAGAGAGAGATAGAAGGAGAGAGAAAGGGGGTAGGGAGAGGGGGGAGGAGAAAGAGGAAGGGGAGAGCGAGGAAGAGAGAGAGGAAGACTCAGGACTGGAGTCACGACCGACACTTGGTATACCGGGGTATAAGGGTACAGGGGTGTGTGTGTAGTGGTGTAGGGATAGGCTATAGAGGTAGAGGTGTAGTTGTGTGTTTTTTGGGGGGCTGTACAACATACCGTATGTCGTCCTCGTTGGCAAACATAATGACAGCCCTGGCATTGGACGTCTCCAGCAGACGCATGATGATCTTATCAAACTCCCCTGGCTTGGGTTCACGCGGGATCTTCAGAGACTGAGCTATACACACCCCACCTAGAGGGAGAGGGAGAGAGGGAGAGAGGGAGAGAGGGAGAGAGGGAGAGAGGGAGAGAGGGAGAGAGGCAGAGAGGGAGAGGGAAAGAGAGAGAGAAAAATAAAGAGAATATATTAGTATCTGAATCATCCTCATCAATATGAGCACATCGTAAACAGCATTGTGACTCCCACTGCTGTGAAAGAGAAAGAAAAAGAGAGCTATTAGTGTTGTTGGTCACGTCCCTAATCCTGAAGTGGCAGCCTGTTGCCTTCTCGCCAGCGCACAGAACCAGGATTCATACAAACACAGCGTGACAGGACATATTGGAGCGGATGTTGCTGTTAATAACTTGAAACGTGATATGGGGGAGTGTGTGTGTGTGTGTGTGTGTGTTGGAGTCTCCTCAGCCAGTCTCATTAAGTTCCAGGCCATTAAATGAACATCTGTAGTGTCTGCGGAGCTCTGTATTACTGTACTTAATCAGAGCAGCGTTCTCTCCACTCACACACACACACACACACACACAATCCTGTAGAAAAATACTAATTAGCACCAAATGAAAGCCCTCTCTAGAATAATGGCTGGTGTGAGACACCCTCCAACAGGCCTGCTTCTGTTCTGTTCCTTCTCACTGCAGTCGGTCTCATAATAGGGCTACGCAATGTGTTGTACTGGGGATTGATGGGTCATTAATAACTGTCCCATAGAGGAGAAAGGTTCCCAAATACAGAAAAAGCATCTGCTTTACCACTGTGCTATTGAAGTTGTATCTTCCATGTCAATTTATTTGACCCTTCAACCAACAATTTTGACAACAAATTCAAAATACCATGTATTTTGAAAGACAATATTAATACATTTTTGTCATTCATGTGAGTCACATGGCTGTTTGTCACCTCCTTCAAACACATCTCTCAACTCATCTCTCATATGAACTAACCATAGCCATTACACTCCGATCCAATTACCATTCATTTCATAGTGGTTTCTTTCATTGACGCTCTCAAAGCGTGGTCCCGATTTCCAAGAACTGAAAAATTGCTCTTTCATGTGCCGAAAAACTGTTTATCAAAGAAAAACAAATGATTATGCACCCAGAGTTAACTTTCAAATGCTTCTTTTTTTATGGATGGTACTTGTTATCATCAACATGTAGGGACCAGTGTGAGTATGTTTTCTACAAACACACAAACCCCATCTCTTACAGAGAACCCAGCATAGCAGAACATCTCAGAGAGAGAGAGAGAGAGAGAGAGAGAGAGAGAGAGAGAGAGAGAGAGAGAGACAGAGACAGAGACAGAGACAGAGACAGAGACAGAGACAGAGACAGAGACAGAGACAGAGAGATGGCTGTGGATGGCTCTGAGTGTATTGTAGTGCACCCTTGTGGTGACACCAGCTCCACTACAGCAGCCTAGCGGTCAGTACACCTGCCCTACAGACACACAGCTCCAAGAGAAAACCACTAACAAGCTACTGAGTTAAGCAATTCAGGAACATGTTTCACAGTGGGAGTTTGTGTACATACAGAGACTGAGTAGACTCTGGGTAGAAGTTAAGGCAGTAAACACACATATCTAGGATAATCTCACTCCAGTGGATGATGTAGTGGGAGTTACAGTAATTAATGGAATCATACTCTGTAGGCCTGCTACTCCAACAGTGACCTCCTTCTCTGCATTTCATCTTTAATCATTTGATGATCAGTGCTTTATGAAACATGATGTGTCATAGTCCATCTGACCTCCCGTGATCAGGAAGATACTGTAGCTAGGGCCTTTATCAGGGTGTGTAATGTGCTTCTATTCATTGATAATTACATCCAGCCTGTTTCCACATTATCCAGCTGGACCACATTATCTCATCCCAGGATAATGAACTCTCTCTCCCAATGAGTTTTTTTCCCGTTCCATTACCCCACTAACATATTGAATTATGAACGCTGACAAGATCGCTGTTCTCTCTGCCTCTTCTCTATACTCCTTCTGCTCTCTCTCCTCCAACGTTTCTCAGAGGACTTGTGTGTGTGTGTGTGTGTGTGTGTGTGTGTGTGTGTGTGTGTGTGTGTATGTATGTGTGTGTATGTGTGTGTATGTGTGTGTGTGTGTGTGTCACGCAAGTGTAGGTGGGTGATGTGGTGGAATCAGACGCAGGACACCGGAGTATAGTCCACAAGACTTTAGTATAAATCCAACACGGAAAATACTAATACAATATCCAAAGGCGCAACAAATACGCACAAAGGCAAAACGAAACCAAGAGCGCACCAGACAAGTGCGTAAACTCTCCAAAACAGTGGAGGGAAGCTCAACCGAGCGAACATGTAGAAACCCTACACATGACTGACAAAATCCAATAACACACAACACTAGACAAACACAACGAGAAACTTATAGGACACTAATTACGCCAAATGAGAAACAGGTGTGAAAACAAACAGACAAAAGCAAACGAACATGAAACATACAACGGTGGCAGCTAGAATTCCGGAGACGACGAACGCCGAAGCCTGCCCGAACAAGGGAGAGAGGCAGCCTCGGCCGAAACCGTGACAGTACCCCCCCCTTGACGCGCGGCTCCAGACGTGCGCCGACTCCGGCCTCGGGGACGACCCGGAGGACGTGGAGCAGGGCGCGTCGGATGCCCCCGATGGAATTCCGTCAGGAGCGACGGGTCCAAGATGTCTCTCCTCGGCACCCAGCACCGCTCCTCCGGACCGTACCCCTCCCACTCCACTAGATACTGGAGACCCCCCATCCGACGTCTCGAATCCAAGATGGACCTCACGGAGTACGCCGGTGCCCCCTCGATGTCCAGTGGGGGCGGAGGAGTCTCCCCTATCTCATTTTCTTGGAGTGGGCCCGCTACCACCGGCCTGAGAAGGGACACATGGAACGAGGGGTTAATACACTTATACTCCACAGGTAGCTGTAATCTATAACATACCTCGTTCAACCTTCTCAGGACTTTAAATGGCCCTACAAACCGCCGACCCAGTTTCCGACAGGGCAGGCGGAGGGGCAGGTTTCTGGTAGAGAGCCAGACTCGATCACCAGGTGCGTACACCGGTCCCTCACTGCGGTGGAGATCAGCGCTCGCCTTCTGACGTCGGAGGGCCCGCTGCAGGTGGACGTGTGCAGCGTTCCAAGTCTCCTCCGAGCGCCGCGCCCACTCATCCACCGCAGGAGCCTCGATCTGGCTCTGCTGCCAGGGTGCCAGAACCGGCTGGTAACCTAACACACATTGAAATGGAGTTAGGTTAGTGGAGGAATGGCGTAGGGAATTCTGGGCCATCTCGGCCCAGGGAACGTACCTTGACCACTCCTCCGGCCGGTCCTGGCAGTATGTTCTGAGAAACCTACCCACATCCTGGTTTACGCGTTCCACCTGCCCATTACTCTCCGGGTGGTAGCCCGAGGTGAGGCTCACCGAGACCCCCAACCGCTCCATAAACGCTCTCCAGACTCTGGAGGTGAATTGGGGACCTCGATCAGCCACAATGTCCTCGGGTACCCCGTAGTGCCGGAACACATGGGTGAATAGTGCTTCGGCAGTTTGTAGGGCAGTAGGAAGACCCGGCATGGGGAGCAAACGACAGGCCTTAGAGAACCGGTCCACAACGACCAGGATGGTAGTATTCCCTTGGGAGAGGGGAAGGTCTGTTATAAAATCCACAGAGAGGTGGGACCATGGTCGTTGTGGAACGGGCAGGGGTAGCAACTTACCCCTAGGCAGATGTCTAGGCGCCTTACACTGGGCGCACACCGAGCAGGAGGAAACATAAACCCTCACATCCCTTGCCAATGTGGGCCACCAGTACTTGGCACTAAGACAGTGCACTGTCCGGCCGATACCCGGATGTCCAGAGGAGGGTGACGTGTGAGCCCAATAGATCAATCGATCCCGAACCTCGAGCGGAACGTACTTCCGACCCTCCGGGCACTGTGGTGGACTAGGGTCGGTGCGTAACGCCCGCTCGAGTTCAGCATCGACCTCCCACACTACCGGTGCCACCAGACACGACTCCGGCAGTATGGGAGTGGGCTCCACGGACCTCTCCTCCGTGTCATACCGCCGAGACAGCGCATCTGCCTTACCATTCTGTGACCCAGGGATGTACGTGATCTTAAAAGTAAACCTGGTCAAGAACATACTCCATCTTGCCTGGCGAGGGTTCAGCCTCCTCGCCGCCCGGATGTACTCCAGGTTACGGTGGTCCGTCAAAATGAGGAAAGGGTGTTGAGCCCCCTCAAGCCAGTGCCTCCACACCTTTAGAGCCTGTACCACGGCTAACAGCTCCCTGTCCCCTACGTCATAGTTCCGCTCCGCCGGACTGAGCTTCTTAGAATAAAAAGCACAGGGGCGGAGTTTAGGTGGCGCGCCAGACCGTTGTGAAAGCACGGCTCCTAAACCGGCCTCTGACGCGTCCACCTCTACCTGGAACGGCAAAGAGGGATCCGGATGCGCCAGCACCGGGGCCGAGGTAAACAGGTCCTTCAGCCTCCAAAACGCCCTGTCCGCCTCGGCCGACCACTGCAGACG
Source organism: Coregonus lavaretus (assembly GCF_964263955.1). NCBI lineage: Eukaryota > Metazoa > Chordata > Actinopteri > Salmoniformes > Salmonidae > Coregonus > Coregonus lavaretus. Next base: position 15,372 of record NW_028160779.1, read on the forward strand.
CACCGGACCCCCCTTCAAAAGAGACGTGATGGGAGCTGCCACCTGTCCAAAACCCCGGATAAACCTCCGGTAGTAATTCGCAAACCCCAAAAACTGCTGCACCTCCTTCACAGTGGTTGGTGTTTGCCAATTACGCACGGCCGACACCCGGTCTACCTCCATCTTCACCCCTGACGCAGACAACTGATACCCCAAAAAGGAGACCGACTCCTGGAAAAACAGACACTTCTCTGCCTTCACATACAGGTCGTGCTCCACCAGCCTCCGCAACACTCTACGCACCAGGGCCACATGCTCGACACGGGTAGGCGAGTACACGAGAATGTCATCAATGTACACAACCACCCCCTGCCCCTGCATGTCCCTGAAGATCTCATCCACGAATGATTGGAAAACTGACGGAGCGTTCATCAACCCGTATGGCATGACCAGATACTCGTAATGGCCCGAGGTGGTACTAAAGGCTGTCTTCCATTCATCGCCCTCCCTGATGCGCACCAAGTTGTACGCGCTCCTGAGATCTAATTTAGTGAAGAAACGCGCCCCATGCAACGACTCAGTCATGGTCGCAATCAGCGGGAGTGGATAACTGTACTTCACCGTAATCTGATTGAGACCACGGTAATCGATGCACGGGCGCAAACCACCATCCTTTTTCTTCACAAAAAAGAAACTCGAGGACGCAGGGGAAGTGGAAGGCCGTATGTATCCTTGTCTCAGAGATTCGTCTATGTAAGTCTCCATAGCTTTCTTCTCCTCCTGAGACAGAGGATACACATGGCTCCGTGGGAGCGCAGCTCCTGCCTGGAGATCTATCGCACAATCTCCCTGCCTATGGGGCGGCAACCGCGTCGCCCTCGCCTTACTAAACGCAATAGCCAGATCCCCATACTCAGGGGGAACGTGCAATGCGGGCACCTGGTTTGGACTCTCCACCGAGGTAGCCCCTACGGAAACGCCCAAACATCTACCCACACACTGAGCAGACCACTCCATCAGAGCCCTCTCCTGCCACGAAATAGATGGGTTATGGGTACTTAACCAGGGCATGCCCAGCACCACCGGATACGCAGGAGAGTCAATCAGGAACAGCTGAATCATCTCCTGATGATCCCCCTGCGCACACATCCTAAGTGGCGCCGTGACCTCCCTGATTAAGCCCGTACCCAACGGACGGCTATCTAGGGCATGAACGGGGAAAGGAACATCAACAGGAATAAGGGGAATCCCTAACGCTAAACAAAACTTTTTATCAATAAAATTCCCAGCCGCGCCTGAATCTACCAGCGCCTTATGCTGGGAATGAGGTGCTACCTGTGGAAAACGCACAGGCATACAAAAATGGGCAACAGTGAGCTCTGGGTGAGTGGGGCGCCTACTCACCTGGAGGGAATCCCCAGTGCGGGACCTGTCGTCATCCCCCCTAGGAGGCCATCCCCAGCACCTAGCCGCGGTGTGTCCTCCCAGACCACAGTTGGTGCAGTGGATGGACCCCCTAGCCAACCGACTCCTCCTCTCTCTAGCGCCAGCGCCCCCGAGCTCCATAGGACACGGCTCGGAGGCGCTGGAGGGTGAAATGGACGGACCCTCCTCAGGACGTCCGCGGGTAGCCAGTAGGTTATCCAGCCTGATGGACATGTCGACCAGCTGGTCGAAAGAGAGGCTGGTGTCCCTACAAGCCAGCTCCCGACGGACGTCCTCTCGTAGGCTACATCTGTATAGATCGACGAGGGCCCGCTCATTCCACCCTGCATCTGCCGCTAGAGTACGGAATTCAAGAGCGAATTCCTGGGCACTCCTCCTCCCCTGCCGGAGGAAGACCAGACGCTCCCCCGCCGCTTTCCCCTCCGGGGGATGGTCAAACACCGCCTTGAAGCGGCGGGAGAACTCGTTGTAGGTGATAGTCTCGGCGTCGATCTTCCTCCACTCCACGTTGGCCCACTCCAACGCCTTCCCGGACAGGCAGGAGATCAGGGCGGACACGCTCTCATGCCCCGAGGGTGCCGGGTGTACGGTGGCCAGGTACAGCTCCACCTGGAGGAGGAATCCCTGACACCCAGCCGCGGTTCCGTCGTAGGCCCTCGGGAGAGAGAGTCGGATTCCTCGGGGTTCTGGCGCTGGAATGGGCGGACTGGCCGATGGTGCTGGCAGGGAGGGAGGTGGTGGAGGCGTTCCCCAGCCTCGGAGGGTGGTGATCACCTCCTGCAGGGCGGTCCCCATCTGAAGTATCTGGTCCTGTTGTTCCCGAACCTGGGCCTCCAGCCTCGTCGGGGCTGCTTCGGCTCCTGCTGATTCCATGTAGGGTGTGTTATTCTGTCACGCAAGTGTAGGTGGGTGATGTGGTGGAATCAGACGCAGGACACCGGAGTATAGTCCACAAGACTTTAGTATAAATCCAACACGGAAAATACTAATACAATATCCAAAGGCGCAACAAATACGCACAAAGGCAAAACGAAACCAAGAGCGCACCAGACAAGTGCGTAAACTCTCCAAAACAGTGGAGGGAAGCTCAACCGAGCGAACATGTAGAAACCCTACACATGACTGACAAAATCCAATAACACACAACACTAGACAAACACAACGAGAAACTTATAGGACACTAATTACGCCAAATGAGAAACAGGTGTGAAAACAAACAGACAAAAGCAAACGAACATGAAACATACAACGGTGGCAGCTAGAATTCCGGAGACGACGAACGCCGAAGCCTGCCCGAACAAGGGAGAGAGGCAGCCTCGGCCGAAACCGTGACAGTACCCCCCCCTTGACGCGCGGCTCCAGACGTGCGCCGACTCCGGCCTCGGGGACGACCCGGAGGACGTGGAGCAGGGCGCGTCGGATGCCCCCGATGGAATTCCGTCAGGAGCGACGGGTCCAAGATGTCTCTCCTCGGCACCCAGCACCGCTCCTCCGGACCGTACCCCTCCCACTCCACTAGATACTGGAGACCCCCCATCCGACGTCTCGAATCCAAGATGGACCTCACGGAGTACGCCGGTGCCCCCTCGATGTCCAGTGGGGGCGGAGGAGTCTCCCCTATCTCATTTTCTTGGAGTGGGCCCGCTACCACCGGCCTGAGAAGGGACACATGGAACGAGGGGTTAATACACTTATACTCCACAGGTAGCTGTAATCTATAACATACCTCGTTCAACCTTCTCAGGACTTTAAATGGCCCTACAAACCGCCGACCCAGTTTCCGACAGGGCAGGCGGAGGGGCAGGTTTCTGGTAGAGAGCCAGACTCGATCACCAGGTGCGTACACCGGTCCCTCACTGCGGTGGAGATCAGCGCTCGCCTTCTGACGTCGGAGGGCCCGCTGCAGGTGGACGTGTGCAGCGTTCCAAGTCTCCTCCGAGCGCCGCGCCCACTCATCCACCGCAGGAGCCTCGATCTGGCTCTGCTGCCAGGGTGCCAGAACCGGCTGGTAACCTAACACACATTGAAATGGAGTTAGGTTAGTGGAGGAATGGCGTAGGGAATTCTGGGCCATCTCGGCCCAGGGAACGTACCTTGACCACTCCTCCGGCCGGTCCTGGCAGTATGTTCTGAGAAACCTACCCACATCCTGGTTTACGCGTTCCACCTGCCCATTACTCTCCGGGTGGTAGCCCGAGGTGAGGCTCACCGAGACCCCCAACCGCTCCATAAACGCTCTCCAGACTCTGGAGGTGAATTGGGGACCTCGATCAGCCACAATGTCCTCGGGTACCCCGTAGTGCCGGAACACATGGGTGAATAGTGCTTCGGCAGTTTGTAGGGCAGTAGGAAGACCCGGCATGGGGAGCAAACGACAGGCCTTAGAGAACCGGTCCACAACGACCAGGATGGTAGTATTCCCTTGGGAGAGGGGAAGGTCTGTTATAAAATCCACAGAGAGGTGGGACCATGGTCGTTGTGGAACGGGCAGGGGTAGCAACTTACCCCTAGGCAGATGTCTAGGCGCCTTACACTGGGCGCACACCGAGCAGGAGGAAACATAAACCCTCACATCCCTTGCCAATGTGGGCCACCAGTACTTGGCACTAAGACAGTGCACTGTCCGGCCGATACCCGGATGTCCAGAGGAGGGTGACGTGTGAGCCCAATAGATCAATCGATCCCGAACCTCGAGCGGAACGTACTTCCGACCCTCCGGGCACTGTGGTGGACTAGGGTCGGTGCGTAACGCCCGCTCGAGTTCAGCATCGACCTCCCACACTACCGGTGCCACCAGACACGACTCCGGCAGTATGGGAGTGGGCTCCACGGACCTCTCCTCCGTGTCATACCGCCGAGACAGCGCATCTGCCTTACCATTCTGTGACCCAGGGATGTACGTGATCTTAAAAGTAAACCTGGTCAAGAACATACTCCATCTTGCCTGGCGAGGGTTCAGCCTCCTCGCCGCCCGGATGTACTCCAGGTTACGGTGGTCCGTCAAAATGAGGAAAGGGTGTTGAGCCCCCTCAAGCCAGTGCCTCCACACCTTTAGAGCCTGTACCACGGCTAACAGCTCCCTGTCCCCCACGTCATAGTTCCGCTCCGCCGGACTGAGCTTCTTAGAATAAAAAGCACAGGGGCGGAGTTTAGGTGGCGCGCCAGACCGTTGTGAAAGCACGGCTCCTAAACCGGCCTCTGACGCGTCCACCTCTACCTGGAACGGCAAAGAGGGATCCGGATGCGCCAGCACCGGGGCCGAGGTAAACAGGTCCTTCAGCCTCCAAAACGCCCTGTCCGCCTCGGCCGACCACTGCAGACGCACCGGACCCCCCTTCAAAAGAGACGTGATGGGAGCTGCCACCTGTCCAAAACCCCGGATAAACCTCCGGTAGTAATTCGCAAACCCCAAAAACTGCTGCACCTCCTTCACAGTGGTTGGTGTTTGCCAATTACGCACGGCCGACACCCGGTCTACCTCCATCTTCACCCCTGACGCAGACAACTGATACCCCAAAAAGGAGACAGACTCCTGGAAAAACAGACACTTCTCTGCCTTCACATACAGGTCGTGCTCCACCAGCCTCCGCAACACTCTACGCACCAGGGCCACATGCTCGACACGGGTAGGCGAGTACACGAGAATGTCATCAATGTACACAACCACCCCCTGCCCCTGCATGTCCCTGAAGATCTCATCCACGAATGATTGGAAAACTGACGGAGCGTTCATCAACCCGTATGGCATGACCAGATACTCGTAATGGCCCGAGGTGGTACTAAAGGCTGTCTTCCATTCATCGCCCTCCCTGATGCGCACCAAGTTGTACGCGCTCCTGAGATCTAATTTAGTGAAGAAACGCGCCCCATGCAACGACTCAGTCATGGTCGCAATCAGCGGGAGTGGATAACTGTACTTCACCGTAATCTGATTGAGACCACGGTAATCGATGCACGGGCGCAAACCACCATCCTTTTTCTTCACAAAAAAGAAACTCGAGGACGCAGGGGAAGTGGAAGGCCGTATGTATCCTTGTCTCAGAGATTCGTCTATGTAAGTCTCCATAGCTTTCTTCTCCTCCTGAGACAGAGGATACACATGGCTCCGTGGGAGCGCAGCTCCTGCCTGGAGATCTATCGCACAATCTCCCTGCCTATGGGGCGGCAACCGCGTCGCCCTCGCCTTACTAAACGCAATAGCCAGATCCCCATACTCAGGGGGAACGTGCAATGCGGGCACCTGGTTTGGACTCTCCACCGAGGTAGCCCCTACGGAAACGCCCAAACATCTACCCACACACTGAGCAGACCACTCCATCAGAGCCCTCTCCTGCCACGAAATAGATGGGTTATGGGTACTTAACCAGGGCATGCCCAGCACCACCGGATACGCAGGAGAGTCAATCAGGAACAGCTGAATCATCTCCTGATGATCCCCCTGCGCACACATCCTAAGTGGCGCCGTGACCTCCCTGATTAAGCCCGTACCCAACGGACGGCTATCTAGGGCATGAACGGGGAAAGGAACATCAACAGGAATAAGGGGAATCCCTAACGCTAAACAAAACTTTTTATCAATAAAATTCCCAGCCGCGCCTGAATCTACCAGCGCCTTATGCTGGGAATGAGGTGCTACCTGTGGAAAACGCACAGGCATACAAAAATGGGCAACAGTGAGCTCTGGGTGAGTGGGGCGCCTACTCACCTGGAGGGAATCCCCAGTGCGGGACCTGTCGTCATCCCCCCTAGGAGGCCATCCCCAGCACCTAGCCGCGGTGTGTCCTCCCAGACCACAGTTGGTGCAGTGGATGGACCCCCTAGCCAACCGACTCCTCCTCTCTCTAGCGCCAGCGCCCCCGAGCTCCATAGGACACGGCTCGGAGGCGCTGGAGGGTGAAATGGACGGACCCTCCTCAGGACGTCCGCGGGTAGCCAGTAGGTTATCCAGCCTGATGGACATGTCGACCAGCTGGTCGAAAGAGAGGCTGGTGTCCCTACAAGCCAGCTCCCGACGGACGTCCTCTCGTAGGCTACATCTGTATAGATCGACGAGGGCCCGCTCATTCCACCCTGCATCTGCCGCTAGAGTACGGAATTCAAGAGCGAATTCCTGGGCACTCCTCCTCCCCTGCCGGAGGAAGACCAGACGCTCCCCCGCCGCTTTCCCCTCCGGGGGATGGTCAAACACCGCCTTGAAGCGGCGGGAGAACTCGTTGTAGGTGATAGTCTCGGCGTCGATCTTCCTCCACTCCACGTTGGCCCACTCCAACGCCTTCCCGGACAGGCAGGAGATCAGGGCGGACACGCTCTCATGCCCCGAGGGTGCCGGGTGTACGGTGGCCAGGTACAGCTCCACCTGGAGGAGGAATCCCTGACACCCAGCCGCGGTTCCGTCGTAGGCCCTCGGGAGAGAGAGTCGGATTCCTCGGGGTTCTGGCGCTGGAATGGGCGGACTGGCCGATGGTGCTGGCAGGGAGGGAGGTGGTGGAGGCGTTCCCCAGCCTCGGAGGGTGGTGATCACCTCCTGCAGGGCGGTCCCCATCTGAAGTATCTGGTCCTGTTGTTCCCGAACCTGGGCCTCCAGCCTCGTCGGGGCTGCTTCGGCTCCTGCTGATTCCATGTAGGGTGTGTTATTCTGTCACGCAAGTGTAGGTGGGTGATGTGGTGGAATCAGACGCAGGACACCGGAGTATAGTCCACAAGACTTTAGTATAAATCCAACACGGAAAATACTAATACAATATCCAAAGGCGCAACAAATACGCACAAAGGCAAAACGAAACCAAGAGCGCACCAGACAAGTGCGTAAACTCTCCAAAACAGTGGAGGGAAGCTCAACCGAGCGAACATGTAGAAACCCTACACATGACTGACAAAATCCAATAACACACAACACTAGACAAACACAACGAGAAACTTATAGGACACTAATTACGCCAAATGAGAAACAGGTGTGAAAACAAACAGACAAAAGCAAACGAACATGAAACATACAACGGTGGCAGCTAGAATTCCGGAGACGACGAACGCCGAAGCCTGCCCGAACAAGGGAGAGAGGCAGCCTCGGCCGAAACCGTGACAGTGTGTGTGTGTGTGTGTGTGTGTGTGTGTGTGTGTGTGTGTGTGTGTGTGTGTGTGTGTGTGTGTGTGTGTGTGTGTGTGTCTGAAAAGTATAATTCAACCAGCGAATCACAACTCAACCTTGTATGACTTATTGAACAATTTTATAAAAATCAATTTCACAGAGGGAATCTGTTCTCTTCTCTATTATCTCACCTACCAATGTAATCATGTTAAGTATAAAACATTTTATTCAATCCACAGAGAGACAATATAATTATTTTAAACCCTTCCGAAGGATTCACCCCTATGTGCGTGCACAATAGCGTACATGCTAGCCTGTGTGTGTTGGTGTCTGTCTGTGTGTGTGTGTGTGTGTGTGTGTGTGTGTGTGTGTGTGTGTGTGTGTGTGTGTGTGTGTGTGTGTGTGTGTGTGTGTGTGTGTGTGTTCTTCCTGCTGTGACATCACTAGGAGTGCTCCTACCTGCTGGGAGGCCTGACTTCAAACAGCTCCTCCCCTATCGCCTGATGGGGTTTCCCTCCCGCTAAGTAGAATGGATAATAAGGTTAGCTTCAAAGCGCTATCTGTCAAGGTGATGGGGCATTTCTGTGTGGTGTGAGCGTGTGTGTGTGGAGGAAAGAGGCAGGAGCTGTGCTGCTGATAAATCGTTCATTACATCAGACATCGCTCTACAAACCCCGAGCACTTCTCATTTCTCTCTCAGCTTGAATGTGGGCACCTCCACAATCACACTGACACACACATGCCTCCACACACACACACACACACACACTCAGCATGATGGGTCTGTGCCACTGCAAGCTCTCTCGGACCTCCTCAGTATGGCTGAAGCTTCCCACCACATCTACCGACACACATGCACACACACTCACACAAACACACATGCTGAAGTCACAGATTTACAAAGAATACATTCAGAGAAGCACACACTTGCATAAGTCCACCCACACACACTCAATTAGGAAAGCTGTCTATGTAGCCCACTCATCTTCAGCTGACATATAGCCAAGGATAATAAAACATGTTCTTTTGCCAGACATCTAACAGCATCTAAGAGCATCCAACGTCAAACACACATCATATACACACACATCAGACTTTCAATAACATGAAACGTCTGCAGCAGACAGACAGACAGATAGAGAGCATCATGTACTTGATGAGGTATGAAACCATGTAATGTACAGACAGACATCCATGTAGAACCAACCCCCCAAACATCTCCCTATAACTAGACTATTCATATATCCAGGCCTGATGTTGATACATAAATCTGGTAACTTTCCCAAAATTCCCAGGTTTTCCAGAAATCCTGGTTGGAGGACTCTGGATTCCCTCTTTATTCTCTCTCGAATCCTGGAATTTTGCAACCCTATCCAGGCCTCAAAATTCACAGCACTGCTGAGTTTTTTCTCCAGGGATATCGTTCAAGATTGAAGATGAAATTGGACGTCTATACATTTCTTGAGGACGTTGGGAAATGCCTTCAAAACCAGACACTAGGGGCAACAGTGAGTGCTATTACCATCAAATAGGCTTGGGTTTTACTAACATGTTGTGGATAGGGGGTGGTGGGATAGATGTAATCCCATGGCTCTGGATCAGAAGGTTGTGTGTTCGATCCCAGTTGTGGACACTGTTTTTTTAAATATATATATATACAGTGGGGAGAACAAGTATTTGATACACTGCCGATTTTGCAGGTTTTCCTACTTACAAAGCATGAAGAGGTCTGTAATTTTTATCATAGGTACACTTCAACTGTGAGAGACGGAATCTAAAACAAAAATCCAGAAAATCACATTGTATGATTTTTAAGTAATGAATTTGTATTTTATTGCATGACATAAGTATTTGATCACCTACCAACCAGTAAGAATTCCGGCTCTCACAGACCTGTTAGTTTTTATTTAAGAAGCCCTCCTGTTCTCCACTCATTACCTGTATTAACTGCACCTGTTTGAACTCGTTACCTGTATAAAAGACACCTGTCCACACACTCAATCAAACAGACTCCAACCTCTCCACAATGGCCAAGACCAGAGAGCTGTGTAAGGACATCAGGGATAAAATTGTAGACCTGCAAAAGGCTGGGATGGGCTACAGGTCAATAGGCAAGCAGCTTGGTGAGAAGGCAACAACTGTTGGCGCAATTATTAGAAAATGGAAGAAGTTCATGATGACAGTCAATCACCCTCGGTCTGGGGCTCCATGCAAGATCTCAACTCGTGGGGCATCAATGATCATGAGGAAGGTGAGGGATCAGCCCAGAACTACACGGCAGGACCTGGTCAATGACCTGAAGAGAGCTGGGACCACAGTCTCAAAGAAAACCATTAGTAACACACTACGCCGTCATGGATTAAAATCCTGCAGCGCACGCAAGGTCCACCTGCTCAAGCCAGCGCATGTCCAGGCCCATCTGAAGTTTGCCAATGACCATCTGGATGATCCAGAGGAGGAATGGGAGAAGGTCATGTGGTCTGATGAGACAAAAATATAGCTTTTTGGTCTAAACTCCACTCGCCGTGTTTGGAGGAAGAAGAAGGATGAGTACAACCCCAAGAACACCATCCCAACCATGAAGCATGGAGGTGGAAACATCATTCTTTGGGGATGCTTTTCTGCAAAGGGGACAGGACGACTGCACCGTATTGAGGGGAGGATGGATGGGGCCATGTATCGCGAGATCTTGGCCAACAACGTCCTTCCCTCAGTAAGAGCATTGAAGACGGGTCGTGGCTGGGTCTTCCAGCATGACAACGACCCAAAACACACAGCCAGGGCAACTAAGGAGTGGCTCCGTAAGAAGCATCTCAAGGTCCTAGAGTGGCCTAGCCAGTCTCCAGACCTGAACCCAATAGAAAATCTTTGGAGGGAGCTGAATGTCCGTATTGCCCAGCGACAGCCCCGAAACCTGAAGGATCTGGAGAAGGTCTGTATGGAGGAGTGGGCCAAAATCCCTGCTGCAGTGTGTGCAAACCTGGTCAAGACCTATAGGAAACGTATGATCTCTGTAATTGCAAACAAAGGTTTCTGTACCAAATATTAAGTTCTGCTTTTCTGATGTATCAAATACTTATGTCATGCAATAAAATGCAAATTAATTACTTAAAAATCATACAATGTGATTTTCTGGATTTTTGTTTTAGATTCCGTCTCTCACAGTTGAAGTGTACCTATGATAAAAATTACAGACCTCTACATGCTTTGTAAGTAGGAAAACCTGCAAAATCGGCAGTGTATCAAATACTTGTTCTCCCCACCGTATATATATATATTTTTTACCTCATCCCAAACCTTAACCCTTCAATTAACCATTCAGAATGAGTGCCTAAACTTGATGTTTTAACCAATTGTTTATATATACACTAGATGACTGATAGGGAGCGTTGTGTTGAAGTCACCGTGCCTCCATCTTGGCACCATTGTAAAAAATATTTTGGAAGCTATAGAAATGCATTTATTAATGTCTACATTCTTGCCACATTTATTATATTACATACACCTTAATGCATACCTTTAAATTATATTATGTGAGCTAAACATACAAATGAAAAAAATTATAAAAACATTTTCTTTAAAGTATAATTTTTAGAGATTACGAATGGTACTGTTCCCACTACAACCCCAAAATACTTAAATACATGTAATTTTGTCATTGAAACATTTAATTGAAATACTGTAGAATTCCATTCATTTCTATGGAGGACTGCTCCTCCTGGGGAGTGCCAATATGGCCGACCGGTGGCTTCCAAGCCTCTCAATGGCCAAAACATACAGTAGCATCAGCAATCCAGGGTGTATATACATCATTGGTTTTAACCCTATCCCAAACCTTAACCCTTTGGAATGAGTGCCTAAACTTAACCCTCAACTTCGTAAATTGACGTTTAGAGAAATAGAACGATACAGAGCAGCAGGAGCAACAAAAACACTTTGAAATTTGATGTTAGGAGCATGTGGATGAACCTCTAATTCTGCAGTGTGACTTTGACAGTTAATTGATTCTATGACAGTGTTAAAATGGTAGCAGCTGCATTTCCACTCTCTCCCACACACACATCAACACACACACACGCAAACAAATCCACACAAACACACACACGGATAGAAACACACAAAGACAAACATAGACACACACACACATACACACACAAACATCAACACATACACACACAAACAAGGCAGCTGAGCATCCTCTCTCTCCCACACACACACAAACATCATTAGCGCAGCTCTAAACACTCACATTGGTTTATAAAAGGATAAAAGTTTACTTCCACGTCACACTTAGCTACAAGCCCTGGGGTGAGAAACATGGGCCTTTGAAGAAGCTGGTGGAATTGGTGTGTGTGTGTGTGCGTTTGGCATGCGTGCCAAACAGGAAATCTCCTTCTCTCTCTCTCTCTCTCTTCATATCTCTCTCCATCTCTCTTTCTCTCTTTCTCTCTCACGTCGGAGTGCATGCTGGGAGTGAGTCGTGAAGCAGGAGTGATTGTGAGAGAGACTGGAATTATTTTCACTCTATTGGGTTTTGGTGTGTACAGTGAGGGAAAAAAGTATTTGATCCCCTGCTGATTTTGTACGTTTGCCCACTGACAAAGACATGATCAGTCTATAATGTTAATAGTAGGTCAGACGTTTCTTGTAGTTGGCCACCAGGTTTGCACACATCTCAGGAGGGATTTTGTTCCACTCCTCTTTGCAGATCTTCTCCAAGTCATTAAGGTTTCGAGGCTGACGTTTGGCAACTCTAACCTTCAACTCCCTCCACAGATTTTCTATGGGATTAAGGTCTGGAGACTGGCTAGGCCACTCCAGGACCTTAATGTGCTTCTTCTTGAGCCACTCCTTTGTTGCCTTGGCCGTGTGTTTTGGGTCATTGTCATAATGGATTACCCATCCACGACCCATTTTCAATGCCCTGGCTGAGGGAAGGAGGTTCTCACCCAAGATTTGACGGTACATGGCCCCGTCCATCGTCCCTTTGATGCGGTGAAGTTGTCCTGTCCCCTTAGCAGAAATTCACACCCAAAGCAATATGTTTCCACCTCCATGTTTGACGGTGGGGATGGTGTTCTTGGGGTCATAGGCAGTATTCCTCCTCCTCCAAACACGGCGAGTTGAGTTGATGCCAAAGAGCTCGATTTTGGTCTCATCTGACCACAACACTTTCACCCAGAATGATCATGAATCATTCAGATGTTCATTGGCAAACTTCAGACGGCCCTGTATATGTGCTTTCTTGAGCAGGGGGACCTTGCGGGCGCTGCAGGATTTCAGTCCTTCACGGCGTAGTGTGTTACCAATTGTTTTCTTGGTGACTATGGTCCCAGCTGCCTTGAGATCATTGACAAGATCCTCCCGTGTAGTTCTGGGCTGATTCCTCACCGTTCTCATGATCATTGCAACTCCACGAGGTGAGATCTTGCATGGAGCCCCAGGCCGAGGGAGATTGACAGTTCTTTTGTGTTTCTTCCATTTGCGAATAATCGCACCAACTGTTGTCACCTTCTCACCAAGCTGCTTGGCGATGGTCTTGTAGCCCATTCCAGCCTTGTGTAGGTCTACAATCTTGTCCCTGACATCCTTGGACAGCTCTTTGGTCTTGGCCATGGTGGAGAGTTTGGAATCTGATTGATTGATTGCTTCTGTGGACAGGTGTCTTTTATACAGATAACAAACTGAGATTAGGAGCACTCCCTTTAAGAGTGTGCTCCTAATCTCAGCTCGTTACCTGTATAAAAGACACCTGGGAGCCAGAAATACTTATTTCCCTCATTAAAATGCAAATCAATTTATAACATTTTTGACATGCGTTTTTCTGGATTTTTTTGTTGTTATTCTGTCTCTCACTGTTCAAATAAACCTACCATTAAAATTATAGACTGATAATTTCTTTGTCAGTGGGCAAACGTACAAAATCAGCAGGGGATCAAATACTTTTTACCCTCACTGTATATATATATATGTATATATTGATTGGTTTAGTTGTTTTAAGGTTATCTTGTCTAACTATCACTAAGCACGTATAGGGGTGGTGGGATCGTTTAGGTTGTTTTTCTCGAGGGCACAACCAGCGGGTGGGGCTGGTTGCAATGGCCACTCGCGGAGGTTTAGGGTTTGAAAAACTTAGTCAGCGGCATGGAGTAAAGATTCCTGCTGCGGCCGGGTGTTCAGTGGAAGAATGCAGCTTAGCTGTGGGTGCTATCATTGGGTATGATAGCATAAAATCATCCTCAAGGATGAATAGCACTGTAGTGATATTCTTAGATTCCATTGAAATGGTGAATACGATAGTTGAGTGTGGTGTTGTGTTGTGGGAGACACATACATCAGTATTTCCTCTTATGAATCCGGCGAAGAAAGTTATACTTTCTAACGTGCCACCATTTGTTAGAGATGAAGTGTTGGAGCGAGAGTTATCTCGTCATGGTCAACTTGTATCTACAATAAAGAAGGTTCTTTTTGGATGCAAATCTCCTTTGCTGAAACATGTTGTGTCTCATAGGAGACAACTGCATGTGATTTTAAAGAAGGACACCGACGAACTGAATTTAGCGTTCAGTTTTAAGATTGATGGATTTGATTATGGTCACGAGAGTGATAAGTGATGTAAATTCTAAAGGAAATTAAAGAGTTCAGTCGCAGCCTTAACTCTGTAAAGAGATGTGGTTTTTGTGTCTTCCTCTGTATTTTTTTTCCCATCCATGAGCAGTTTTAAGATTTCTTCTTTAAACATAAATGGACCATCTGGGGGTCTCGATCAGCCTGACCTCGGGGTTTCACCTCGAGAGTAATGGGCAGGTGGAGAGAGTAAACCAGGATGTGGGTAGGTTTCTGAGGTCCTATTGCCAGGACCGGCTGGGGAATTGGTCGGTGTACATCCCCTGGGCAGAGATGGCCCAAAACTCCCTCCGCCTCTCCTCTACTGACCTGTCTCCATTTCAGTGTGTACTAGGTTATCAGCCAGTCCTGGCACCATGGCACCAGAGCCAGACCGAGGCACCTGCGGTGGATGAATGGTTTCGGCGCTCGGAGGAGACCTGGAACGCTGCTCATGTACGCCTGCAACGGGCTATCAGGCGATAGAAGGCGAGCGCCGACCGCCACCGCAGTAAGGCGGGTCTGGCTCTCGACCCGAAACCTGCCCCTTCGCCTGCCCTGCCGGAAGCTGGGTCGGTGGTTTGTGGGGCCATTTAATGTCCTGAGGAGATTGAACAAGGTATGTTATAGGTTACAGCTCCCTCCTGATTACCGTATTAACCCCTCATTCCATGTGTCTCTCCTCAGGCCGGTGGTAGCTGGTCCGCTCCAGGAGTCTGAGGTGCGGGAGGTTCCTCCTCCCCCACTGGACATCGAGGGGGCACCGGCGTACTCGGTCTGTGCCATCCTGGATTCGAGGCGTCGGGTGGCGGGCCTGCAGTATCTCGTGGAGTGGGTACGGTCCGGAGGAACAGTGCTGGGTTCCTAGGAGGGACATGTTGAGGGATTTCCACCATCGTCATCCGACTCGCCCTGCTCCATGTCCTCCTGGCCGTCCCAGAGGCCGGTATCGGCGCATGGCTAGAGCCGCGCGTAAAGGGGGGGGGGGGGTACTGTCACGAATTCAGCCGAGGCTGCCCCTCCTCCTTGCTCGGGCAGGCTTTGGCGTTCGTCGTCACCGGAGTACTAGCTGCCACCGATCTATGTTTCTGTGTTCAACTTGTTTTGTCTTGATTGCACACACCTGATTCCCATCACATTAATATGTTTCCCTATTTTACCCTCTGGTTTCCTCATGATGTTGTGCGTGATTGTTCGTTGTTTTGCTGTCTTTCTTGTGAGCTGGTATTTTTCTTCCCTGCGTGGAAGATATGCTCTGTTACTTTTGTTAAGTAAAGTACGATGATTACTAAGTTCTGTGTCCTGCGCCTGACTCCGTCCTACCGCTACATACTGACGCATGACAAATATGGGGATGAGGTAGTTAGGTGGGCTAATTACAGATGGGCTGTGAACAGGTGCAGTGATCGGTAAGCTGCTCTGACAACTGATGCTTAAAGTTAGTGAGGGAGATAAGAGTCTCCAGCTTCAGAGATTTTTGCAGTTCGTTCAACGCCCCAGTGGTGGCAGTTGAGAGGTTATGTTTTTTAGAGACATTATCAAATACCATTGAGAAATGTAATACTGAAGATTATTTATTTATTGCTGGGGATTTTAACTGCACAGTCAGTGATTTAGATAGAAATCACAAAGAACCTCATATAGCCTCAAGGACTTTTTAAAAATGCCTCATTGTAACACATGAACTGTGTGATATTTGGCTGAGTCAACATGGAGGCCCGAGACAGTACACCTGGGCCCATGTGAGAGAGAACAACATCTCTATGGCCAGGTCAGATAGGTTCTGTAAATGAAGTGTGATAACCCCAGTGGGATTTTCTGATCATTGTTTAATAACAGAGGTGGTGTTCATTAACACTGTAAAACCCAAAAGCGCATACTGGCATTTTAATATAACTTTATTGAGTGATGCTCACTTCAGGAAATGTTTTAGTTTTTTTCTGGGAGAGGTGGGGGTCTCAAAAGGCCAGTTTTGTATCCCTTCAACAGTGGTGGGATATAGGGAAAATCCATATTCAACAATTCTGTAATCAATACACAAGGAATGTTACCAGAGACATCACCAGATCAATAAAAGCCCTAGAGTCTGAAATAGTGGAACTACTGACATTGGTTGAGACCACAGGAGATCGAGGCCATACTCAGGCCCTCAAGAGTAAAAAAGCTGCATTGGCAGACATGCTGGGTATCAGAGCACAGGGGGCATTGGTGAGAAGTATGTTTCAGGGAATCTCTGAAATGGATGCCTCATCCAAATGTTTATTTGGTTTAGAGAAAAATTATGGACTAAGAATAATTACTAATTGCCTCAAATCAGCTGTTGGACAGCCCTAGTGAAATTAGAAAGAGGGCAGTAGAGTTCTATGCTGAGCTCTACAAGTGTGAGTACAAAGAGGATAAAACAGTGACACAGTAGTTCCTTGATGGGCTCCCACAGGTGGCTGCAGAAGCTCAGGTTGAGCTAGAGCAACCATTGTCTTTGCAGGAGCTATACACTGCATTAAAAGGCATGGAAAATGGAAGGGCACCAGGCATTGATGGGCTTCCCGTTGACTTTTTTAAGTATTTTTGGGCTATGTTGGGAGAGGATTGGCTAGCAGTAGTTAATGATAGTTTGACGGGAGGGTTACTACCGATAAGCTGCAGAAGGGCTGTCCTCACCCTACTGCCAAAAAAGGGTGACCATAGGGAGGTGAAGAACTGGAGGCCGGTGGCTTTATTGTGCACTGATTATAAGATCCTGTCAAAGGCTTTGTCCAACAGGCTGAGGGAGGTGATGGGGCAAATCATACGGACCAGTCCTACTGTGTTCCCGGCAGGCAGATAGGTGATAACATTTCTCTGATTCTGGATTTTTTGGACGTCTCTAGGGCTATTGGGTTGGATGCTGGTCTAATTTCAATTGATCAGGAAAAGGCATTTGACCAAGTTGAACATCAATACTTATGGCACACTTTTGAGGCGTTTGGTTTCAGCGCTGGTTTTATTGCCATGATAAGGGTGATATATGGTGACATAGAAAGTGTATTGAAAGTTAATGGTGGCTTGAGTGCTCCTTTTAAAGTGTGTAGAGGTATTAGGCAGGGATGTTCTTTGTTGGGAATGTTATATGCCATTGCTATAGAGCCACTACTAAATAGCATTAGATGTCGCATTGAATGGGGTGTACCTTTCAGAGGATATTCCTCCTATTCATCTCTCAGCCTATGCTGATGATGTAGTTATTTTAGTGAAAAATCAAGCGAAGGTGGATAGTTTGAGTCTAATGGTTGATCGTTTTAGGGGAATATCCTCTGCAAAGGTAAATTGGGAAAAAAAGTTGTGCTTTACAGATTGGAGAATGGTCTGGAGGGATCATGGCTTTGCCGGGGGGCTGGAATGGTGTAAGGGAGGTTTTAAGTATCTTGGAGTGTACCTAGGAGATGAGGGGACAATGACAAAAAATTGGATTGGGGTGGTTGAAATGGTGGAAGGGAGGAAGAGGAGATGGCGTTGGTTGTTATCTCATATGTCATATAGGGGGCGCACTGTTATAGTTAACAATGTGGTTGCCTCTGCACTGTGGCATCGGTTATCAGTTTTAGAGCCACCATCTGGCCTTCTGGCTAAGATACAGGTGATTATTGTAGATTTATTTTGGGATAAATATCATTGGGTTCCACAAAGTGTTTTGTATTTGTCAAAAGAGGAGGGGGGACAAGGTCTTGTACATCTTGCTAGTAGGGCTGCTGCTTTCCGGTTTCAGTTTATTCAAAGGTTGCTTTATGGACCGGAAAATGTGGTTTGGAGAGGGGTGGCAGGTCTTGTATTACAGCAGGTTGGGGGATTAGGTTTAAAGAAGGCATAGTTTTTGGTTGATAGTAGCCAGACTTCTAGGGAGGGAGTACCTTCGTTTTACAGAAGCCTTCTTAGGGTGTGGAGCATAATGAAGGTGTCCAGACGCACTTCAGCGGAGTCAGTGCATTGGCTGTTGGAGGAAACTCTGGTGTATGGGGCAAGACTGCAGCTGTTCCACATTTCTCCAAGAACATTTGGGGGTGAGGTCGGAAAGGATTGTCGGACAACTGCTGGGAAGCTGCAGGAAGGCTCTTCAAATTCCCATCACCTCTGCCTGCTTATTGTCATGAGTCTTGTCTTGGAGGAAGAACTGAGAATTTCCGCTAGATGGGCCAGCTGCAAAGTCAAAATTGGCTATATTGTAAAGATTAATGAAAACAAAAATGTGCTTTTTGTCTTAATTTAAGGTTAGGGTTAGGAATTAGGGTTAGCAGTGTGGTTAAGTTTAGGGTTAAGGTTAGGGTTAGGTTTAAAATGAGATGTTATGACTTTGTGGCTGTGCCAGCTAGTGACCACTCCGCAGAGCTGCCTCGAAAAAGATGAATGACAAAAAAACGCTAAACTGTGCTTCAGACAAGCCCACAAAGCATAATCCAGCTTTAGGAACAGCTGCTCTTTCTCTGACATAGTCTGGTCAGGTGAATCCTGGTGAAAGCTATGATCCCCTATTGATGTCACTTGTTAAATCCACTTCAATCAGTGTAGATGAAGGGGAGGAGACAGGTTAAAGAAGGAGGTTTAAGCCTTCAGACAATTGAGACATGGATTGTGTATGTGTGCCATTCAGAGGGTAAATGGGCAAGACAAATGTTTTAAGTGCCCCTGAACGGTGTATGGTAATAGGTGCCAGGCAAACTGGTTTGAGTGTGTCAAAAACTGCAACGCTGCTGGGGTTTTCATGCTCAACAGTCTCCTGTGTGTATCAAGAATGGTCCACCACCCAAAGGACATCCAGCCAACTTGATACAACTGTGGGAATCATTGGAGTCAACATGGGCCAGCATCCCTGTTGAATGCTTTCGACACCTTGTAGAGTCCATGCTCCGACGAATTGAGGTTGTTCTGAGGGCAAAAGGGAGTGCCACTCAATCATATGAAGGTGTTCCTAATGTTTTGTACACCCAGTGTACACGCTAACACTCTTACACACATA
>NW_028160778.1:0-120227 GCF_964263955.1 Coregonus lavaretus
AGACTAGCGTCTAAGGGTATGGTTTATTAACTCCCTCAGTTGGGGAGGGGGTTGGTGGGTTTGTGGTAGGGTCAGGGTATTAGCTCACCAGATGGTTACTACTTTATACTAGGAAAAGTCTTAGTAAATAGTGGTTCTGGTGAAAAATGTCCTTTAAGTATCTCCACAATATCCCCATACGTCTTATTACCTGTTCTGTCTGGCTGTAGCAGGCTGCCTAGTAAATTAAATGTCTTTGGCCCCATTACACTAAAACATGGAGGCACAATGTTGTCCTCATCCATGTCATTTACAAGAACAAAATATTCAAACCGTTCTGTATATGAGCTCCACTGCTCAATACTTTCATCAAATTGTCCAATGTTTCCAACAATTCCAATAATTTTTCCTTTCTCAATAAGCTCCTGATTGTCACTCACTTCAATATTGTCCTCAAGCAAAGCAATATTTTCCTCAGTCATGTGATCTTCATTCACTTCACTCACTGATGTTTCCTCCTAAGTTCGCTCATTTAGCAGATTTAATTAAAAGGTTTGTCTTCACAGTTGAATAAATGTCCTTTCCTTTAATCACTGTATATTCCTCCTTTTTAATCACGTTGTTTTCCCGCTCCGATGTCCGTCTCCAGTCCTTTTCTGCCGTCCATGAAGATGTTAACTCCAGTGGTGGAAAAAGTACCCAATTGTCATACTTGAGTAAAAGTAAAGATACCTTAACAGAAAATGACTCAACTAAAAGTGAAAGTCACCCAGTAAAATACTACTTGAGTAAAAGTCTAAAAGTATTTGGTTTTAAATATACTTAAGTATCAAAAGTAAATGTAATTGCTAAAATATACTAAAGTATACTAAAGTATCAAAAGTAAAAGTACAAGTATAAATCATTTCAAATTCCTTACATAAAGCAAACCAGACAATTTTCTTGTTTTTAAAATGTACGTTCAGCCAGAGGCACACTCCAACACTCAGACAATTTACAAACAAAGCATTTGTGTTCAGTGAGTCTGCCAGATCAGAGGCAGTAGGGATGTTCTCTTGATAAGTTTGTGAATTGGAAAATGTTCTGTCCTGCTAAGCATTCAAAATGTAACGAGTACTTTTGGGTGTCAGGGAAAATGTATGGAGTAAAAAGTACATTATTTTCTTTAGGAATGTAGTGAAGTAAAAGTATAAGTAGTCAAAAATATAAATAGTAAAGTCAAGTACAGATACCCCAAAAAAACTACTTAAGTAGTACTTTAAAGTATTTTTATTTAAGTACTTTACACCACTGGTTAACTCTCTTTCTTAGCTAGCTCGACTATGCACTTGCCTCTGCTAGCAATACAATGTGCTAACATTAGCCTATTCTGTACCACAGAAAATAACAGTTTTAAACAGTTGTAAAAACCCACTTCTTCCAGACAGAATAGTTCCTGTAGATTCAGACTTACTCATCGCCAATCTTTTGTTATGTCTCGTGGGTTTCATAACCACGTCTGTATAACAATTCAATAATGATGAGACAGGAGACAGGAATCAGTTCAACCATTTATCTGGAACGTGATCATCTCAACACATATAAACCCCCATGATGCTCTGTGGCACATCCCCAATATACAACAAATACATAAGTAAATGGACACAAAACAAAACTCATAGAGGAATTTAAATGTTCATTTCTAGAAAGTAGGGCCATGGGATAGGGTCAGAAAGGTCAGTATGTTTGATAACTGGTTCCAGAGGTGACATACCAAGCATAAGGTCCATTATAGCACAGTGAAGTAGAGGTGGGAGCTAAAAGCAGACATGGACAGTGAGACGGTGTGAGGAGGTCAGGGGTGAAACACTAGATCAGGACAGGTAGAAATGGCAGGGCTGGTTGTGTTCAGTGTGTGTGTCCAGTGTGTGTGTGTGTGTCCAGTGTATGTATGTGTGTCCACTGTGTGTGTGTGTGTGTGTCCTGTGTGTGTGTGTGTTCAATGTGTGTGTGTCCAGTATGTGTGTGTGTTCAGTGTCAGTGTGTGTGTTTCCAGTGTGTGTGTGTGTGTGTGTGTGTGTCCAGTGTGTGTCTGTCCAGTGTGTGTGTGTGTATTTGTGTATGTGTGTGTGTGTAAGAGTCCTGTGTGTGTTTGTCCAGTGTGTGTGTGTGTGTTCAGTGTGTGTTCAGTGTGTGTGTGTCCAATGTGTATGTATGTGTGTGTCCAGTGTGTGTGTGTGTGTGTGTGTTAATCCAGTGTGTGTGTATGTGTGTGTGTGTGTCCAGTGTGTGTGTGTGGATGAGTGTCCAGTGTGTGTGTGTGTCCAGTGTGTGCGTGTCCAGTGTTTGTGTGTGTCCAGTGTGTGTGTGTCCAGTGTGTGTGTGTGTGTGTGTGTGTGTGTGTGTGTGTGTGTGTGTTCAGTGTGTGTGTGTGTGTGTCCAGTGTGTGTGTGTGTTCAGCGTGTGTGTGATCAGTGTGTGTGTGTCCATTGTGTTTGTGTATCCAGTGTGTGTGTCCAGTGTGTGTGTGTGTGTGTGTTTGTCCAGTGTGTGTGTGTGTGTCCAGTGTGTGTGTGTCCAGTGTGTGTGTGTGTCCAGTGTGTGTGTGTGTCCAGTGTGTGTGTGTGTCCAGTGTGTGTGTGTGTGTCCAGTGTGTGTGTCCTGTGTGTGTGTGTGTCAGGTGTGTGTCCAGTGTGTATGTGTGTGTGTGTCCAGTGTGTGTGTGTGTGTGTGTGTCCAGTGTGTGTGTGTGTCCAGTGTGTGTGTGTGTGTGTGTCCAGTGTGTGTGTCCTGTGTGTGTGTGTGTGTGTGTGTGTGTCCAGTGTGTGTGTGTGTTTGTGTGTGTCCAGTGTGTGTGTGTCCAGTGTGTGTGTGTGTGTCCAGTGTGTGTGAGTGTGTGTGTAAGTGTGTATGTGTGTGTGTCCAGTGTCTGTGTATGTGTCCAGTGTGTGTGAGTGTGTGTGTCCAGTGTGTGTGTGTGTCCAGTGTGTGTGAGTGTGTGTGTTCAGTGTGTGTGAGTGTGTGTCCTGTGTGTGTGTGTCTGTCAGGTGTGTGTGTGTCCAGTGAGTGTGTGTCCAGTGTGTATGTTTGTGGGTCCAGTGTGAGTGTGTGTGTGTGTGTGTCCAACTTTTGTGTGTGTGTCCAGTGTGTGTGTCCAGTGTGTGTGTGTGTTTGTGTGTGTCCAGTGTGTGTGTGTCCAGTGTGTATGTGTGTGGGTCCAGTGTTAGTGTGTGTGTGTGTGTGTGTCCAGCGTATGTGTGTGTGTCCACAGTGTGTGTGTGTTTGTGTGTGTCCAAAGTGTGTGTGTGTGTGTGTGTGCGTGTGTGTGTGTCCAGTGTGTGTGTGTGTGTGTGTGTGTGTGTGTGTGTGTGTGTGTGTCCAGAGTGTGTGTGTCCTGTGTGTGTGTGTCCAGTGTGTGTGAGTGTGTGTGTGTGTGTGTGTGTGTGTGTGTGTGTGTGTGTGTCCAGTGTGTGTGTGTGTCGTGTGTGTGTGTGTGTGTCAGGTGTGTGTGTGTGTGTCCTGTGTGTGTTTCCTGTGTGTGTGTGTGTGTCCAGTGTGTGTGAGTGTGTGTGTCCAGTCTGTGTGTGTGTGTCCAGTGTGTGTGTGTGTCCTGTGTGTGTTTGTGTGTGTGTTTGTCCAGTGTGTGGGTGTGTTTGTCCAGTGTGTGTCCAGTGTGTGTGTGATTAATGTATGTGTGTCCTGTGTGTGTGTGTGTGTGTGTGTGTGTGTGTCCAGTGTGTGTTTGTCCGGTGTGTGTGTGTGTCAGTGTGTGTGTGTGTCCAGTGTGTGTGTGTGTCTAGTGTGTGTGTGTGTGTACAGTGTCCAGTGTGTGGGTGTGTTTGTCCAGTGTGTGTGTGTGTGTCCAGTGTGTGTGTCCAGTGTGTGTGTGTATGTGTGTGGGTCCAGTGTGAGTGTGTGTGTGTGTGTGTCCAGCGTATGTGTGTGTGTTCAGTGTGTGTGTGTGTGTGTGTGTCCAGTGTGTGTGTGTGTGTGTGTGTGTCCAGTGTGTTTGTGTGTGTGTGTGTGTGTGTGTGTGTCCAGTGTGTGTGTGTTTCCTGTGTGTGTGTGTTTGTGTCCAGTGTGTGTTTCCTGTGTGTGTGTGTATGTCCAGTGTGTGTGAGTGTGTGTGTCCAGTCTGTGTGTGTGTGTCCAGTGTGTGTGTGTCCTGTGTGTGTTTGTGTGTGTGTTTGTCCAGTGTGTGTGTGTGTGTGTGTCCAGTGTGTGTGTAGAGTGTGTGTGTGTCTTCTGTGTGTGTGTAAGTGTCCAGTGTGTGTGTGTCCAGTGTGTGTGTGTTCAGTTTGTGTGTGTGTGTCCAGTGTGTGTGTGTGTCCAGAGTGTGTGTGTGTCCAGTGTCCAGTGTGTGGGTGTGTTTGTCCAGTGTGTGTCCAGTGTGTGTGTGATCAATGTATGTGTGTCCTGTGTGTGTGTGTGTGTGTGTGTGTGTGTGTGTGTGTCCAGTGTGTGTTTGTCCGGTGTGTGTGTGTTCAGTGTGTTTGTTCAGTGTGTGTGTGTGTCCAGTGTGTGTGTGTGTCCAGTGTGTGTGTGTGTCAGTCTGTGTGTGTGTGTCCAGTGTGTGTGTGTGTCTAGTGTGTGTGTGTGTGTACAGTGTCCAGTGTGTGGGTGTGTTTGTCCAGTGTGTGTGATCAATGTATGTGTGTCCTGTGTGTGTGTGTGTGTCTGTGTATCCAGTGTGTGTTTGTCCGGTGTGTGTGTGTTCAGTGTGTTTGTTCAGTGTGTGTGTGTGTTTGTGTGTGTGTGTGTACAGTGTGTGTGTATCAAGTGTGTTTGTGTGTCCAGTGTGTGTCAGTATGTGCGTGTGTGTGTCCAGTGTGTGTGTGTGTGTGTCCAGTGTTTGTGTTGATTCCTTTATATGCCACTCCTATACCAGCCCCTCTCCCACTCCACTCTACCTCCCAGTAACAGCGCCCAGTCAGACCCTCTCTACACAGCACCTGTTTCCAGCCCTCAAATCTCTCTGGGTGATCAGGATACGGCTGCTTCTTTCTCCTACATGTCACCTTTCTGTTCTCCTCAGACAGAGAGAGGAATCTGTTTACTGTGTTTAGGTCCAGTGTGAGATCACAGACATCTGATGGATGAAACCAGACACAATATTAGAAATCATCATCATTCACATTAGAATGTTAACTCACTTTTCACTAATTCATTTAATGTAGATGTTTCTAGGTATCAAAAGGAGAAGATAAGGTAACTTGAGACTTGTTGAATGCTCATATGTTATACTGTATGGTAATATAAAACACACTTATTCCCATTAATTACACACACACACACACATACTGAACACACACACACCCTGAACACACACACACTGAACACACACACACACTGAACACACACACACATTTCTAATGTAACAGGAACATGCCACACACATACACAGACACACACATTGTCAAAGCAACTCTTTGTAAACTTTGGTGTCCCTGATTTGTGCTTCTGTAGAACTACAGCTGATATTTAATATGACCAAGTAAGTAATGATGGTGGTCTTTGACTTTGACTTCACTTGAATTAAGACTTATTCTTAGTCATATTCTTCACAGCAGTCAACACTCACATTTTCTAAGTCCAGGTTTCATTTTGTTCTCTCCACCATGTTCCACACTGTAGCGGTAAGCAGAAGAACAGACAGTCATTGAGGGATACACCTGAACTCACACACACACACACACACACACACACACACACACACACACACACACACACACACACACACACACACACACACACACACATACACAAACACACGGTCAGCATATAACTTTGTCCAAGGGTAGAATGTTTGTCTTAACTGAACATGTCTGATATGAATGTGTGTCCAGAGTGTGTGTGTGTTTCCTTTTTGTGTGTGTGTGTGGGTCCAGTGTGTGTGTGTGTGTGTGTGTCCAGTGTGTGTGTGTGTGTGTGTGTGTGTGTCCACTGTGTGTATGTGTGTCCAGTGTGTGTGTGTCTAGCATGTGTGACTTGTGTGTGTGTGTGTCCAGTTGTGTGTGTGTGTGTCCAGTGTGTGTCCAGTGTGTGTGTGTGTGTGTGTGTTCAATGTGTGTGTGTGTGTGTCCAATGTGTGTGTATGTCCAGTGTGTTTGTGTGTATGTCCAATGCGTGTTTGTGTGTCCAGTGTGTGTCCAGTGTGTGTCCAGTGTGTGTCCAGTGTTTGTGTGTGTCCAGTGTGTGTGTCCAGTCTGTGTGTGTGTCCAGTGTGTGTATGTGTGTGTGTTCTGTGTGTGTGTGTCAAGTTTGTGTTTGTCCTGTGTGTGAGTGTGTGTGTGTGTGTCCTGTGTGTGTGTGTGTCCAGTGTTTTTGTGTCCAGTGTTTTTGTGCCCAGTGTGTGTGTGTATCCAGTGTGTGTGTGTGTGTGTCCAGTGTGTGTGTGTGTTCATTGTGTGTCCAGTGTGTGTGTCCAGTGTGTGTTCAGTTTGTGAACAAACACACACACACACACACACACACACACACGCACACACACACACACACACAGTCAGCATATAACTTAGTCCAAGTGGTGGTCAGAATGTTTGTCTTAACTAGCCTGATAACTCCAACATGTCTGATATGAACATTGACATAAACCCTCTACATACTTGAGTTTCTCCAGTCTGCAGTGTGGATCCTCCAGTCCAGCAGAGAGCAGTCTGACTCCTGAGTCTCCTGGGTGATTGTAGCTCAGGTCCAGCTCTCTCAGGTGTGAGGGGTTTGACTTCAGAGCTGAGACCAGAGAAGCACAGCCTTCCTCTGTGACTAGACAGCCTGACAGCCTGCAAAGAGTCAAATCATATTAAAACCACACTGCTATTCTTTGGTGGTGAAAATAGTGGCAGTATATTTTTTCAACATATTAAGATACATCAGTGTCCTGAAACCTGCCATATCTATTCATAAATGAATGTATCATTATTAGAAATGATCATAATATTGCTTGTAGAGAGAAACATGTATAGTACAAATATTTGAGTAGACTGACCAGAGCATTTTAAAAAGCAGTATCAGTCATAAGACAGACAGTGAGGTATCAGATTTAGATTGTATTGAGTATACAGTCCACACCATATCTAGTTTGACAGTGAAGCTAACATTTTAAATGTGGCTCTGTACTCCAGCATTTTGGATTTGAGATCAAATGTTTCATATGAGGTGACAGTATATAATGTCATCTTTTATTTGAAAGTATTTTCATACATATCTGTTTCACAGTTTAGAAATGAAAGAACTCTATGTATCTAGTCCTCCTGTTTGAAGAAGTCATAAATATTCTGACCAATTCACTTATAGTGTATTAAAGTAGTCAAAAGTTGAGTATTTGGTCCCAAACCCGTTGGTTGCATTTGCAGTTTGTTTTGGTTGTGTTTTGGGTTATGTTTTGTCCAATAGTAACTGAATGGTGGATGATGACTGGAGTAATTTTCTATCTAAGAGAGTAGATAACATGTTTCTAAACACTACTAAATTAATCCTGATGATGCCATGATTGAGAAAGATCATGAATGAATCATGAATAATAATGAATGAGAAAGTTTCAGAGGCGACAACTAAATATGCTAACCTCTCACCATTACCATCAAATTTTTATTTAAATAAAAGGTGACATTATATACTGTATTAAACATTTTATCTCATATCCAAAATGCTGGAGCATAGCACCAAATGTAAAACTGTAAGCTTCACTGTCCAAACACATATGGTGTGGACTATGTGTGCCTGGTAAACACATGTGGATCTGGTGAATAGTTATCACTTGTTGACCAACTACAGGAATACTGACCTCAGAGTCTCCAGTTTACAGTGGGGATTCCCCAGTCCAGCAGAGAGCAGCTTCACTCCTGAATCCTTCAGGTCATTGTTACTCAGATCCAGCTCTCTCAGGTGTGAGGGGTTTGACTTCAGAGCTGAGACCAGAGAAGCACAGCCTTCCTCTGTGACTAGACAGCCTGACAGCCTGCAAAGAGTCAAATCATATTAAAACCACACTGCTATTCTTTGGTGGTGATAATAGTGGCAGTATATTTTTTCAACATATTCAGATATATCAGAGTTCTGAAACCTGCCATATCTATTCATAAATGGATGTATCATTATTAGAAATGACAAATTATCAAAGTATTGCTTGTAGAGAGACAAATATAAAAGTACAAATATTTGAGTAGACTGACCAGAGCAGTTTAAAAAGCAGTATCAGTCAAAAGACAGACAGTGAGATATCAGATTTAGATTGTATTGAGTATACAGTCCACACCATATCTATTTTGACAGTGAAGCTAACATTTTAAATGTGTCTCTGTACTCCAGCATTTTGGATTTGAGATCAAATGTTTCATATGAGGTGACAGTATATAATGTCACCTTTTATTGGAGGGTATTTTCATACATATATATTTCACCATTAGAAAAATTTAAGCAGTTTACGTATCTAGTCCCCCTATTTAAAGAAGTCATAAGTATTCTGACCATTTCACTTATAGTGTATTAAAGTAGTCAACAGTTTAGTATTTGGTCCCAAACTCGTTGGTTGCATTTGCAGTTTGTTTTGGTTGTGTTTTGGGTTATGTTTTGTCCAATAGTAACTGAATGGTGGATGATGACTGGAGTAATTTTCTGTCTAAGTGAGTAGATAACATGTTTCTAAACACTACTAAATTAATCCTGAAGATGACATGATTAATAAAAATCATGAATGAATCATGAATAATAATGAGTGAGAAAGTTACAGAGGCTACAACAAAACATGCTAACCTCTCACCATTACCAATAACAGAGGGGGTCTGATCCTTGTTATTCTGTAACTTTCTCATTCATCATCATTCACGATTCATTCATGATTATTCATAGTCATGGTAGCATCCACATGAATGTAGAAGTGTTGAGAAACATATTCTATTCTTACTGACAATACAAGTGAAGTGACTCCAAAATGACAGGACATTATTCACCATTCAGTTTCTATTAGGAAAAATATAATCTATAACACAACCAAGACAAACTGCAAATGTATTCAACAAGTTTGTAGAATCACAGGCTTGATATAATCACTGCAGGCAAAGAATATTGGACCAAACACTAAACTTTTGACTAAATTAATTTGTCTAAATAATTATGACTTTTTCCAAATGGGAGAACTACATAATAAAGTACTTTCATTTCTAAACGGTAAAATATACAGTATATGTATGAAAATCTTTAAATAAAAGGTGACATTCTGTACTGTTGCATAATATGAAACATTGTATCTAAAAACCACATTTAAAACTGTAAGCTTCACTGTCCAAACACATATGGTGTGGACTATGTGTACCTGGTAAACACATGTGGATCTGGTGAACAGTTATCACTTGTTGACCAACTACAGGAATACTGACCTCAGAGTCTCCAGTTTACAGTGGGGATTCCCCAGTCCAGCAGAGAGCAGCTTCACTCCTGAATCCTTCAGGTCATTGTTACTCAGATCCAGCTCTCTCAGGTGTGAGGGGTTTGACTTCAGAGCTGAGACCAGAGAAGCACAGCCTTCCTCTGTGACTAGACAGCCTGACAGCCTGCAAAGAGTCAAATCATATTAAAACCACACTGATATTCTTTGGTGGTGAAAATAGTGGCAGTATATATTTTCAACATTTTCAGATATATCAGTGTCCTGAAACCTGCCATATATATTCATAAATTAATGTATAATTATTAGAAATGACAAATTATCAAAGTATTGCTTAAAGAGAGAAAAATATAAAGTACAAATATTTGAGTTGACTGACCAGAGCAGTTTAAAAAGCAGTATCAGTCAAAAGACAGACAGTGAGGTATCAGATTTAGATTGTATTGAGTATACAGTCCACACCATATCTATTTTGACAGTGAAGCTAACATTTTAAATGTGTCTCTGTACTCCAGCATTTTGGATTTGAGATCAAATGTTTCATATGAGGTGACAGTATATAATGTCACCTTTTATTGGAGGGTATTTTCATACATATATCTTTCACCATTAGAAAAATGTAAGCAGTTTACGTATCTAGTCCCCCTATTTAAAGAAGTCATAAGTATTCTGACCATTTCACGTATAGTGTATTAAAGTAGTCAACAGTTTAGTATTTGGTCCCAAACTCGTTGGTTGCATTTGCAGTTTGTTTTGGTTGTGTTTTGGGTTATGTTTTGTCCAATAGTAACTGAATGGTGGATGATGACTGGAGTAATTTTCTGTCTAAGTGAGTAGATAACATGTTTCTAAACACTACTAAATTAATCCTGAAGATGACATGATTAATAAAAATTATGAATGAATCATGAATAATAATGAGTGAGAAAGTTACAGAGGCTACAACAAAACATGCTAACCTCTCACCATTACCAATAACAGAGGGGGTCTGATCCTTGTTATTCTGTAACTTTCTCATTCATCATCATTCACGATTCATTCATGATTATTCATAGTCATGGTAGCATCCACATGAATGTAGAAGTGTTGAGAAACATATTCTATTCTTACTGACAATACAAGTGAAGTGACTCCAAAATGACAGGACATTATTCACTATTCAGTTTCTATTAGGAAAAATATAATCTATAACACAACCAAGACAAACTGCAAATGTATTCAACAAGTTTGTAGAATCACAGGCTTGATATAATCACTGCAGGCAAAGAATATTGGACCAAACACTAAACTTTTGACTAAATTAATTTGTCTAAATAATTATGACTTTTTCCAAATGGGAGAACTACATAATAAAGTACTTTCATTTCTAAACGGTAAAATATACAGTATATGTATGAAAATCTTTAAATAAAAGGTGACATTCTGTACTGTTGCATAATATGAAACATTGTATCTAAAAAACAAATTTAAAACTGTAAGCTTCACTGTCCAAACACATATGGTGTGGACTATGTGTACCTGGTAAACACATGTGGATCTGGTGAACAGTTATCACTTGTTGACCAACTACAGGAATACTGACCTCAGAGTCTCCAGTTTACAGTGGGGATTCCCCAGTCCAGCAGAGAGCAGCTTCACTCCTGAATCCTTCAGGTCATTGTTACTCAGGTCCAGCTCTCTCAGGTGTGAGGGGTTTGACTTCAGAGCTGAGACCAGAGAAGCACAGCCTTCCTCTGTGACTAGACAGCCTGACAGCCTGCAAAGAGTCAAATCATATTAAAACCACACTGCTATTCTTTGGTGGTGAAAATAGTGGCAGTATATTTTTTCTACATATTAAGATATATCAGTGCTCTGAAACCTGCCATATCTATTCATAAATGAATGTATCATTATTAGAAATTATCATAATATTGCTTGTAGAGAGAAAAATGTATAGTACGAATATTTGAGTAGTATATATCAGTCAAAAGACAGATAGTGAGGTATCAGATTTAGATTGTATTGAGTATACAGTCCACACCAGGGACGGCCTGTTCAATAGGGCGATATGGGCGACGCACTGCCAAACGGGAAAAGGAAGGGATTTTTTTTCTAATCAATTATATCACGGCAACAGTAGTTATCAGTGTTCACGTCTGATCTGCCAGCCACTAAATGTCAAATCAGGCTAAAGTCGTGCTTCAAATGGCCCCGCCCGTTTTTGGGGCGATTTCAGTCAAGTTGAAAATCGCCCAGAAGTCTCTCATAGCCTGTCATGTAAAATCTATTTTTTTCAAATTTCAAAGCTTTCAATACATTCTCTATGGGTGTCTGTGGGCTTGCACTTACGCGCTTTCGTCATACGTGACGTAACCATGAACGTAACTAAGACAATAGCGGCTAGCAGCGTCTCTGTTGTGACCTGCAGTGTGGCGTTATTTTATGTTTTTAATTTGTAGACTTAGTTTACAAACATTCTGCCAACCATGGATTTCCAGTGGTTGGTTTTGGACTGATCTTGTTGATCGTGTACATACCCGCTACGAACGGACTAAATAATGAAAACGCTGCTGGCAGCGGAATCCCAATACAGCTGGGAGACTTGGCTGGATGACAGAGTCCCGGACAGAGAAGTGGAGCCGGCCGGCTTCACCCTGGTCAGAGCGGACCGCGATCCTGGTAAGAGAGCGACTCTGTACCCCGACATTGAACTGCTTTCTGTGTCATTGCGACCTTACTATCTGCCCCGTGAGTTCCCCCAATTGTTTGTTACCGTTGTGTACTGTTGATAATCACAAGTTTACTGGAGAACTGAGACCAAGTAGAGACTTTGGACAGGGTGGATATGGTATAATAAAGGCAGTTTATTCAGAGGTAAAGATATCTGGAATCGCGTGCACGGACTCGTTCGTGCACGCGAGTAAAGTAAAAGTGTCCTGTCTTAGGTCAGCTAGGATCACCACTCCTTGGCCACCTGCTGACAAGGCTGACAAGATAGGACTCTTTTGTCCATTGTTATAGGATAGGAACAGCATTGATTGAAAACAAACGCCCAACACAAAATGGGTCATGCACAAGATTTTAGTCAGACCAAGCTATAACATTATATATTTACTGCGACAGTACATTCAACCAAAAGCTAATATAACAAAGGCATCAGAGATTATTTATAATCTGTCACAGAAACTGGAATCCATCTCCCCAGATCAGTCAATAAATGCTTCTGGTATTGACTTATATGCTGCCCCTGTCTTCATGTTGTTGCTGGACATATCTTTTTTAAAATGTGTGTAGGTCACCTAAATCATCAGAAAAATTGCCCCTCCTGAGAATTTTTTCAGGAGCCGCCACTGGTCCACACCATATCTATTTTGACAGTGAAGATAACATTTTAAATGTTGCTCTATACTCCAGCATTTTGGATTTGAGATCAAATGTTTCATATTAGGTGACAGTATTTAATGTCACCTTTTATTTGAGGATATTTTCATACATATCTGTTTCACCGTTTAGAAAAATAAAAGCACTTTATGCATCTAGTCCCCCTATTTGAAGAAGTCATAAGTATTCTGACCAATTATCTTATAGTGTATTAAAGTAGTCAAAAGTTGAGTATTTGGTCCCAAACTCGTTGGTTGCATTTGCAGTTTGTTTTGGTTGTGTTTTGGGTTATGTTTTGTCCAATAGTAACTGAGTGGTGGATGATGACTGGAGTAATTTTCTGTATAAGTGAGTAGATAACATGTTTCTAAACACTACTAAATTAATCCTAATGATGCCATTTTTAAGAAAAAAAATGAATGAATCATGAATAATAATGAGTGAGAGAGTTACAGAGGCTACAACAAAACATGCTAACCTCTCACCATTAACCTCAAATAAAAGGTGACATTCTGTACTGTTGCCTAATATGAAACATTCTATCTCAAATCCAAGATGCTGGAGCATAGCACCAAATGTAAAACTGTAAGCTTCACTGTCCAAACACATATGGTGTGGACTATGTGTGCCTGGTAAACACATGTGGATCTGGTGAACAGTTATCACTTGTTGACCAACTACAGGAATACTGACCTCAGAGTCTCCAGTTTACAGTGGGGATTCCCCAGTCCAGCAGAGAGCAGCTTCACTCCTGAACCCTTCAGGTCATTGTTACTCAGATCCAGCTCTCTCAGGTGTGAGGGGTTTGACTTCAGAGCTGAGACCAGAGAAGCACAGCCTTCCTCTGTGACTAGACAGCCTGACAGCCTGCAAAGAGTCAAATCATATTAAAACCACACTGCTATTCTTTGGTGGTGAAAATATATTTTTTCAACATTTTCAGATACATCAGAGTCCTGAAACCTGCCATATCTATTCATATATGTATATATACACTATCAGTCAAAAGTTTGAACACACCTACTCATTCAAATTAGTTAAAAAAAAACATTGTAGAATAATAGTGAAGACATTAAAACTATGAAATAACACATATGGAATCATGTAGTAACCAAAGAAGTGTTAAACAAATTAAAATATATGTTATATTTGAGATTCTTCAAATAGCCACCCTTTGCCTTGATGACAGCTTTGCACACTCTTGGCATTCTCTCAACCAGCTTCATGAGGTAGTCACCTGGAATGCATTTCAATTAACAGGTGTGCCTTCTTAAAAGTTAATTTGTGGAATTTCTTTCCTTGTTAATGCGTTTCAGCCAATCAGTTGTGTTGTGACAAGGTAGGGTTGGTATACAGAAGATAGCCCTATTTGGTAAAAGTCCAAGTCCATATTATGGCAAGAACAGCTCAAATAAGCAAAGAGAAACGACAGTCCATCATTACTTTAAGACATGACGGTCAGTCAATACGGAACATTTCAAGAACTGTTCAAGTTTCTTCAAGTGCAGTCACAAAAACCATCAAGCGCTATGATGAAACTGGCTCTCATGAGGACCGCCACAGGAATGGAAGACCCAGAGTTACCTCTGCTGCAGGGGATAAGTTCATTAGAGTTACCAGCCTCAGAAATTACAGCCCAAATAAATGCTTCACAGAGTTCAAGTCACAGACACATCTCAACATCAACTGTTCAGAGGGGACTGTGTGAATCAGGCCTTCATGGTCGAATTGCTGTAAAGAAATCACTACTAAAGGACACCAATAAGAAGAAGAGACCTGCTTGAGCCAAGAAACATGAGCAATGGACAATACACCAGTGAACATTTGTCCTTTGGTCTAGAGTCCAAATTTGAGATTGTTGGTTCCAACCGCTGTCTCTTTGTGAAAAGCGGTGTGGGTGAACGGATGATCTCTGCATGTGTAGTTCCCACCGTAAAGCATGGAGGAGGAGGTGTTATGGTGTGGGGGTGCTTTGCTGGTGACACTGTCTGTGATTTATTTAGAATTTAACCACACTTAACCAGCATGGCTACCACAGCATTCTGCAGCATCACGCCATCCCATCTGGTTTGGGCTTAGTGGGACTATCATTTGTTTTTCAACAGGACAATGACCCAACACACTTCCAGACTGTGTAAGGAGAGGGATGGAATGCTGCATCAGATGACCTGGCCTCCACAATCACCCAACCTCAACCCAATTGTGACGGTTTGGGATGAGTCGGACGGCAGAGTGAAGGAAAAGCAGCCAATAAGTGCTCAGCATATGTGGGAACTCCTTCAAGACTGTTGGAAAAGTGTTCCAGGTGAAGCTGGTTGAGAGAATGCCAAGAGTGTGCAAAGCTGTCATCAAGACAAAGGGTGGCTATTTGAAGAATTTCAAATATAAAATATATTTTCATTTGTTGAACACTTTTTTGGTTACTACATTATTCCATATTTGTTATTTCATAGTGTTGATGTCTTCACTATTATTCTACAATGTAAAAAAAATGTAAAAATAAAGACAAACCCTTGAATGAGTAGGTGTGTCCAAACTTTTGATTGGTACTGTATATACATGAATTAATGTATCATTATTAACAGTGGATAACATGTTTCTAAACACTACTAAATTAATCATTGTGTGTGTGTGTGTGTCCAGTGTGTGTGTATCCAGTGTGTGTGTGTGTGTGTGTGTGTGTGTGTGTGTGTCCGTGTCCAGTGTGTGTGTGTGTCCAATGAGTGTTTGTTAATTGAGTGATACAGGAATACTGACCTCAGAGTCTCCAGTTTACAGTGGGGATTCCCCAGTACACACACACACACACACACACACACACACACACACACACACACACACACACACACACCACACACACAGTCTTTATATAACTTAGTCCAAGTGGTGGTCAGAATGTTTGTCTTAACTAGCCTGATAACTCCAACATGTCTGATATGAACATTGACATAAACCCTCTACATACTTGAGTTTCTCCAGTCTGCAGTGTGGATCCTCCAGTCCAGCAGAGAGCAGTCTGACTCCTGAGTCTCCTGGGTGATTGTAGCTCAGGTCCAGCTCTCTCAGGTGTGAGGGGTTTGACTTCAGAGCTGAGACCAGAGAAGCACAGCCTTCTTCTGTGACTAGACAGCCTGACAGCCTGCAAAGAGTCAAATCATATTAAAACCACACTGCTATTCTTTGGTGGTGAAAATAGTGGGAGTATATTTTTTTCAACATATTCAGATATATCAGCGTCCTGAAACCTGCCATATATGTTCATAAATGAATGTATCATTATTAGAAATGACAAATTATCAAAGTACTGCTTGTAGATAGAAAAATGTTAGTACAAATATTTGAGATGACTGAACAGACCAGTTTATAAACATTACTAAATTAATCCTAATGATACCATGATTAAGAAAAATCATGAATAATAATGAGTGAGAGAGTTACAGAGGCTACAACAAAACATGCTAACCTCTCACCATTAACATCAAATAAAAGGTGAAATTCTGTACTGTTGCCTAATATGAAACATTATATCTGAAATGCAAAATGCTGGAGCATAGCACCAAATGTAAAACTGTAAGCTTCACTGTCCAAACACATATGGTGTGGACTATGTGTGCCTGGTAAACACATGTGGATCTGGTGAACAGTTATCACTTGTTGACCAACTACAGGAATACTGACCTCAGAGTCTCCAGTTTACAGTGGGGATTCCCCAGTCCAGCAGAGAGCAGCTTCACTCCTGAATCCTTCAGGTCATTGTTACTCAGATCCAGCTCTCTCAGGTGTGAGGGGTTTGAACTCAGAGCTGAGACCAGAGAAGCACAGCCTTTCTCTTTGACGCCACAGCCTGACAGCCTGCAAAGAGATCATCATGATTTCACAAACACACTGTTCATTTAACACCAGTAGTGTAGAAGGACAATGGCAGATGCATTTGGTTTATTCTCTTAAACAACATATCGATTCATCTTCTGTCTCCTAGAATTTTATGGTCATACTGTTATACTAATATGAACATCAATGCATTGATTCAATATGTTTTCAATATATATTATATACATATTATAATATATTTTTCTCTAATAGGAATATTTCTTCCTGATGATTAGTACTTAAATGTCATTTTATGTACTCACAGAGCAGCTCTGGAGGCTTTGACCACTGGCAGCAGCCTCAGAAGACCTTCCTCTGATCTGGAGTATTTCTTCAGGTCAAACACATCCAGCTCCTTTTCTGAAGTCAGCAACACAAAGACCAGAGCTGACCACTGTGCAGGTGAAAGTTTGGCTTTTGAGAGACTTCCTGATCTCAGGTAGCTTTGGATCCCCTCCACTAGAGAATGGTCATTCAGTTCATTCAGACAGTGGAACAGATTGATGCACCTCTCTGGAGAGGGATTCTCCCTGATCTTCTCCTTGATGTACTTGACTGTTTCTTCATGGCTCTGTGAGCTGCTTCTTGTCTTTGTCAGTAGACTTCGTAAGAGCTTCTGATTGGACTCCAGTGAGAGGCCCAGAAGGAAGCGGAGGAAAAGGTCCAGGTTTCCTGTCTCACTTTGTAAGGCTTTATCCACAGCACTCTTGTACAAAGTAACTTCAGGCTTGTCTCTGAACAGTGCAAAAAAGTTGCTGGCCGTTGATTGAGGTTCATCCATTAGATTCTCATTGTTGTTGATGAATGAGAGGAACACATATACAGCAGCCAGAAACTCCTGAATGCTCAGATGCACGAAGCTGTACACCTTGTCCTGGTACAGCCCACATTCATCTTTAAAGAGCTGTGTGCACAATCCTGAGTACACTGAGGCTTCATTGACATCAATGCCAGCCTCTTTCAGGTCTTCTTCATAGAAAATCAGATTGCCCTTCATAAGCTGTTGAAAAGCCAGTTTTCCCATTGACAGAATGCTCTCTTTATACCAATGTGGACCTGTCTCTTCTTTCCCAAGATACTTTTCATTCTTCTGTGTGGTATGAAACTCCACAAGGTGTGAGTACATCTCAGTCAGAGTCTTGGGCATCTCTTCTCTCTTATGTTTCAGCATGTGTTCAAGGACTATTGCAGAAATCCAACAGAAGACTGGAATGTGGCACATGATGTGGAGGCTCCTTGATGTCTTTATGTGTGAGATGATTCTGCTGGCCAGGTCCTCATCACTGAATCTCTTCCTGAAGTACTCCTCCTTCTGTGGGTCATTGAACCCTCGTACCTCTGTCACCTGGTCAACACACACTGAATGGATCTTATTGGCTGCTGCAGGTCGGGTAGTTATCCAGAGGAGAGCAGAGGGAAGCAGATTTCCCTTGATGAGATTTGTCAGCAGAACATCCACTGAGGTTGACTCTGTGACGTCACAACAGATCTTGTTCTTCTGGAAGTCTAGGGGCAGTCGGCACTCATCCAGACCATCAAAGATGAACAGAACTTTGTACTTGTCGTAGTTGGAGGTCCTTGATTCTTTGGTTTCGATTGAGAAGTGATTGAGAAGTTCAATCAAAGTGTGTTTTTCCTTTTTCATCAAATTCAGCTCCCGAAAAGGGAATGAAAATACAAATTGGACATCCTGATTTGCTTTTCCTTCAGCCCAGTCCAGAATGAACTTCTGCACAGAGACTGTTTTTCCAATGCCAGCGACTCCCTTTGTCAGCACAGTTCTGATAAGTTTGTCTTGTCCAGTTAAGGGTTTGAAGATGTCGTTACATTTGATTGCAGTCTCTGGTCTTGCTTGTTTCCTGGTTGTTGTCTCAATCTGTCTCAGCTCATGTTCACTATTGACCTCTCCTGTTCCACCCTCTGTGATGTAGAGCTCTGTGTAGATCTTATTGAGAAGTGTTGGGTTTCCTTGTTTAGCGATCCCCTCAAATACACATTGAAACTTCTTCTTTAGATTAGATTTGAGTTCACGTTGGCAAATCACAGCAAGCTCATCTTAATGAAGAAATAACACAGAGGATATTAATATTATGTCTGTTAATGCCTACAGTATTGTAGGACTGTTATAAAGTTTTAAATAAAAATAATTGATTCTCTTAACTGACTGTATAAATGTGTAAATGTTTTCATAATGCATTACAGACTGGTGTGAATGATTATATTATTATTATTCGGTGTTACTGATGGTATCTTTAATGTTGTCTATCTCTCTATTTCTCGCTCCTCTTCTCTCTGTCTAAATTAATCACTTGATGAGGTCACTAGGTGTTGTGTTAAGGCTGCTACAATATCATTGATTTACACAGCTACTTTAGCTGTACTTTAGCTACAGCTTTTAAATGTTCTAAAACAGCATTCAACATGAGGCAGACAGCTCTTACTTTTCTCCAGTGTGTCAGCAAGCTCCTTCTGGTTCATTTTCCTCAGGACGTGCAGTGTGATCTTCAGAGCCCCCTCTCTGGCACTGCTCTCCTGCTTCTCATCTTCAGCATCCACCACTTCCTTATCCTGCTTCTGACTCTCAAAGCCTTCTCGGAGTTCTGGACTAAGAATCGTCTTGAACATCTTCAGCTCGTTCTTCACAAATGTCATAATATTCTCTTCAAGCAACTGAAATAAATCAAGTAAATAAGTTAAGCAAGAGACTAAATGCTTTCTCATTAACACATTAATGAATGATTGACAGATCAACTTTACTTGAGGTAAACAAAAACAAATGTACATAACAGGACCACATACACTGAATATGGAGGCCAGGTCTGTTTGATGACTCTGGGAAGACTGACCACTGAGAATCTCTGACTCTGATCTCTCCTGTTGGTTTCTGTGGACAAAACATGAGATTACATCTCCTCATCCAGGGAGTGCACACACACACACACACACACACACACACACACACACACACACACACACACACACACACACACACACAGGGAGGGAATGTTGTGTTAGTTTAATATTGTTTCAGGACTATGAAAATGGAAAAAAGGATTAGCCTATGGATTATGAAAACAACAAAAAGAAGTGGTAAAATGGGAGAGGAGAAATGACTAGAGACAGTGTTGTTTAACTCACTGACCATGACCCATGAGTTCTTCTTACCTTTGTTCACTAGAAAAGTCTCCCTCTCTGAAGAATATAGGTTGACGCATAGACTGGTCACTCTTCATGGACACAGCTGGGTACAGGGGAGGCTGGTCTCTCCTGCTTGATTGGGCTTCAACACAACAGAGACAAACATTACATCTCTCATCTACTCTGAGCTCAGATGGGGAAACAGAGGAAGAGTTTCATTCCAAAACGATATATATCCATTTTCAGAAATGTTTGTAAATTATCTTCTATTTGTTTAAAGAAATTATCAAATAAATGGTTGTGTTTTCTCACTATCTAATCATAGCAGGGGGTTGTTCAATGACAGACATGTGTTTGATTAAAATCGATCACTTAATGGCTTAATTTCAGAGAGACAAATGTTTTTTTTGCATTTTCTGTTTGGGGTTTTAGACTAGGTTTCTACATAAGCACTTTGTGACAACTGCTGATGTAAAAAAATGTCTTCTGGGAATACATATGAAGCAGACCAGGCCAGGGTTTGGGGTTTAAGAAGTCAATGAGAGGTAAAAATGACTTCCTTAGTTGTTAATTTTGAAACTGTTCTGTCTTAAGTAGTTAAACAAACGGACACATTTTCATGTTATTCAAAAACAACTTCATATGGAAGCAGTGCCTTTGATTTGACGGCCTGCACATGTGCATTTCGGCACAAGACGACCATTAGACACAATGACGTATTTCTGCGCATGAGCTTCAAATCAAATCAAATTGTATTTCTCACATGCGCCGAATACAACAGTGGTACACTTTACCGTGAAATGCTTACTTACGAGCCCTTTCCCAACAATGTAGAGTTAAAAAGTCACAAAAAGTAGCTAAATAAAAAAGGAAATAGTAACATAATAAAATAACAATAATGAGGCTACAAGGAGTACCAGTACTGAGTCAATGTGCAGGGGTACCAGGTAGTTGAGGTAATAACTAGACTCTATACAAGGAGTACCAGTACTGAGTCAATGTGCAGGGTACCAGGTAGTTGAGGTAATAACTAGACTATATACAAGGAGTACCAGTACTGAGTCAATGTGCAGGGGTACCAGGTAGTTGAGGTAATAACTAGACTATATACAAGGAGTACCAGTACTGAGTCAATGCGCAGGGGTACCAGGGAGTTGAGGTAATTTAGGAAATATGTACATGTACGTAGGGGTAAAATGACTAGGCAATCAGGATAGAGATTACATCTCCTCATCCAGGGAGTGCACACACACTCACTGACACACACACACACACTCACTGACACACACACACACACTCACTGACAGACACACAGGGAATGTTGTGTTTGTTTAATATTGTTTCAGGACTATGAAAATGGAAAAAAAGTTATATATTGTGGAGCTCCGCCCTAAGGCAGCATCAGCCTGAGACAAAATTATGCACACACCTGCAGCCAATAGGAGTACAGGTGTCCCTATAAGAGGGGATGCCTCACCTCAATCAGCCTCCCTTTATCTTCAGCGACTGGACTAGACTGAAGAAGCCAAGAAGAGACGAAGAGAAGACTCAGGACGAAGAAAACGCTGTCGATTTTCCAGTTCATCGACGTCGTCCTACAATGAGCACACCAAGCTTATCCATAGGGTAAGTATTTAACAAAAGCTATTTTCAGAGCTCAATGTCGCTGTTCCCCTTGGCGGCTGTCACCCCCCCCCCCGACATATGTTTCGTGGGTTGAGGGACACAGCACGCCAGGGACAGCCTCATTAATCGCCCACTATGCGCCAGCTGCGCCCTCCTTTTTTGAAGGAGAGGAAGCAGCGTTGGGCATTTTTAGGGAGGATATTCCTCTTGAGGATGTGCTATCAGTGTTAGCCTCAGCTTCTGAGGCATCATCTGAAGGCGCTGACTCAGGAGATGACAGGGCTATTGGGGAAGAAATGAATATTCTATTGGAACAATTCATTACACTGACCCAGATGTTTAACACCCCTTTTCCCTGAGGAAAGTGTGAGGTCATTTACATCCCTGGATGATGACGCCATAGCCTCTCTGTGCCTGAATTCTCAGGTCTCATTGAGTGGGCTGTTAAACAGCGGGAGATTAAGCTGCCCCCCATTCCCTCCAACCCGGAAGTGGATATGATGGAGGGCGGCCGTAACTCTCGCTACAGCTTGGCGTCACCCCTTCCCCCTGCAGCGCCAGAGGTGCCGGCGAGAGAGGTCATTAAAGCGTCATCCTGGCATCACCCGAAGGGCGGCCAGAAGAGACGCCGTTTATGACACGGCGAGGGGGAGAGAATGGAAGACGGCGCAGCGCCTGGTGTGACTGAGCCCACTGCCCCCCCCCACCCTACCGTTGAGGGTATGGAGCAGAATGTTTTTTGTTGATGTGTGTAATAAAGAATTGGCTCTACCTGACTTTGTCAAAAAAAGAGCCCCTTTTCCATAATACATCCGAGAACGTTCGACCTTCCTCACTCTTGCTCTCTCTCTTACCACTCGAGTGCAGCTCAGCCCACCATGGTGCGTTGCTGAGTGCACACATAAGGCAGG
Source organism: Coregonus lavaretus (assembly GCF_964263955.1). Classification (NCBI taxonomy): domain Eukaryota; kingdom Metazoa; phylum Chordata; class Actinopteri; order Salmoniformes; family Salmonidae; genus Coregonus; species Coregonus lavaretus. The sequence goes on from NW_028160778.1 coordinate 22,249, forward strand.
TATATAAAAGGTATTAAGTGTACCTTATAAAGACCTCGCTTTACAGACTCCTAGGAGTGCTGTAGTGAGTGTCTCACATAGCAGGCTGCAGTCTCTGCCAGATAATGGCATGATGACGCGACCGCTATTCGGGACGGGGCTCTGTCTCAGGCTAACGCCTCAGTCAGTGCAGTTCAGACCCATGCTGCGTTCACGGAGGGCCGGAATACGATGGTTACGAGTTAACAAACGTATCGGCGCCCCCGTTTCTCTCAGAACGCGCTGATGCTCACCACACTGAGTGTAGCTCAGCCCACCAGGGGTGCAGAGCTGAGCACACACAGGAGGTGAATGTTAAAAGGGTATCAAGGCGCCGCCTTGTGTTACCTCATAGAGACCTCACATTACAGACTCCTAGGAGTGCTGTAGTGAGTGTCTCACATAGCAGGCTGCAGTCTCAGTCAGATAGTGACAGGATGATGCAACCGCTAATCGGGGATGGCGCACTGTCTCAGGCTAAGGCCTCTGTCAGTGCAGTTCAGACCCGTGCTGCATTCAAGGAGGGCCGGAATACTACGGTTACGGGTTTAACCAACATATCAGCGGCCCCGTTTTCTCTCAGAATGCGCTGATGCTCACCACACTGAGTGTAGCTCAGCCCACCAGGGGTGCAGAGCTGAACACACACACAGGAGGTGAATGTTAAGAAGGTATCAAGGCGTCGCCTTGTGTTACCTCATAGAAACCTCACATTACAGACTCCTAGGAGTGCTGTAGTGAGTGTCTCACATAGCAGGCTGCAGTCTCGGTCAGACACTGACATGATGATACAGCCGCTATTGGGGATGGGGCACTATCGCAGACTAAGGTCTCTGTTAGTGCGATTCAGACCCATGCTGCGTTCACGGAGGGCCCGATTACCACGGTCACGAAAGTAACTGACGTATCGGCGCCCCCACCTCTCTTAGAACGCGCCAATGCTCACCACACTGAGTGTAATTCAGCCCACCAAGGTGCAGAGCTGAGCACACACAGGAGGTGAAAGGGAAAAAAGATACCAAGGCACCGTCTTAGGTTATCTCAAAGAGACCTCACATTACAGACTCCAAGGAGTACTGTAGTGAGTGCCTCTCATAGCAGACTGCAGTCTCAGTCAGGAGACATGATGACGCTATTTGGGGATGGCGCACTATCGCAGACTAAGTTCTCGGTTAGTGCGATTCAGACCCATGCTGCGTTCACGGAGGGCCCGATTACCACGGTCACGAAAGTAACTAACGTATCGGCGCCCCCACCTCTCTTAGAACGCGCCAATGCTCACCACACTGAGTGTAATTCAGCCCACCAAGGTGCAGAGCTGAGCACACACAGGAGGTGAAAGGAGGAAAGATACCAAGACGCCGTCTTGGTTTATCTCAAAGAGACCTCACATTACAGACTCCAAGGAGTACTGTAGTGAGTGCCTCTCATAGCAGGCTGCAATCTCAGTCAGGAGACATGATGACGCAGCCGCTATTTGGGGATGGCGCACTATCGCAGACTAAGGTCTCGGTTAGTGCGATTCAGACCCATGCTGCGTTCACGGATTACTAAGGTTACGGGAATAACATTTTACATTTACATTTTAGTCATTTAGCAGACGCTCTTATCCAGAGCGACTTACAGGAGCAATTAGTAACCAACGTATCGGCGCCCCCACCTCTCACAGAACGTGCTAATACTCACCACACTGAGCGTGACTCAACCCACCAGAGGTGCAGAGTTGAACACACACAGAAGGTGAAGGTTAAGAAGGTATCAAGGCGCCGCCTTGTGTTACCTCATAGAGACCTCATATTACAGACTCCTAGGAGTATTGGAGTGAGGGGCTCTAATAGCGAATTGCAGTCATCTACGATGACGCAATCGCTTGCTGGGGATGGTGCCCTGTCGCAGGCTGTGGCCTTGGTCAGTGCAATTCAGACCCGCGCTGCGTTCACGGAGGGCAGGAATACGACGGTTACAGGTTTAACTGACGTCTCTGCCCCTCCTTCTGGTTCAGAACGCATTAATGTTTCCTCTCCCTTTCATGGGAGGCCCGCCTTGGGCTGTTCCATCACCTCAGTGTTGGGGAACAGCGGCGGCAAGGGCCATAGAGGAATACAGGTCCTTCCTACTGAATGTACCACAGCTTCGCGCTCGGCCGATTTCTCTGTATTGCTGGCAGTGGCAGCGAAGCTGCACCCTCTCACGCTGGCTAGAACAGATGTTACATAAGGGTTATGCTCTCCAATTCCATCGGACCCCACCCCCATTCAGGGGAGTGGTGGAGACGGTAATGAAAACGCCAGAAAAAGTGGCCGCTCTGGTTTCAGAGATTACGGAACTTTTGGCGAAGGAGGCGGTCACAGTGGGCCCCTAGGAGCAAAGGAACAAGGGGCTATATTCACCCTACTTCCTGGTGCCCAAAAAGACGGGGGGAATGAGGCCAATATTGGATTTACGCATTCTCAACGAGAGCGTAACCAAACGGCCCTTTCGAATGCTAACGACAAAACGTCTGCTGGAATGTGTCCAGAAAGGAGACTTTTGTACGAGCATAGACCTAAAGGACGCGTACTTTCATGTGCCGGTACAGCCGCGTCACAGGAAGTTTCTGCGATTCACCTTTCAAGGGGTGGCGTACGAATACACGAGGATGCCATTGGGTACGCCCTGGCACCTCGCACGTTTTCCAAGTGTGTGGAGGCGGCATTGGAACCGTTGCGTCGTCAGGGAATACGGCTACTAGCCTACCTAGACGACCTACTGGTTCTCGCCCCGTCAGCAGAGCTGGCGATCACTCACACAACACAGACAGTGATTCATCTCACACGTCTGGGGTTCGCTGTGAATTGGAAAAAAAGCGCGCCCTGGCCCAGTCATCAGATTGTCTACCTGGGGATACAGCTAGACACTGTAATGATGAGGGCTCGGATTTCGGACCCCCGAAGGGTAGCCTTGTTGCTAGCCCTGAGGAAGTGTCGTCCGAATCACACGGTGACGGCGCTGTCGATCATGTCACTCTTGGGTCTCATGTCGTCAGCCCACTCTGTGGTTCCGCTGGGACTCCTGCACATGCGAGTCAGATGTTGATTGCGCCACCTTGGCCAATTCCACATCGACGGGACGCGTTGTCTCAGGCGGGGGGCACGATAGGGCAGTTGCCCATAATCGGCCAACCACTGAAGGCCCGGCTGCTGAGAGGGACAGGCTAGAGCGCCGTGGGTTATCTGATACGGTGATCAGGACCATACAGGGTTCACGTGCCAGTTCCACTTCTAAGATGTATACAGTAGATGGAATGTGTTTTCACAATTGTGTGTCACACAAGGTGTAGACCCCATGAGCTGTCAGGTTGAGAGTATTCTCTCTTTCCTACAGCTTATGTTTGATAAGCAGAAATCGCCCTCCACCATTAGAGTGTTTGCAGCGGCGATTTCAGCTGGTCATGAGGGGTTTGGCGGAACGAACGTGTTCAGCCACCCTTTAGTGAAACATTTCTTATTGGGAACGCGGCGGCTTAGGCCAATGCCTAGAGCCACGCTGCCCCAGTGGGATTTGGCTTTGGTACTCGAAGCGCTATGTAAGTCGCCGTTCGAGCCATTGAATCAAATACCCCTCAAGATGCTGTCTATCAAAACGGCACTGTTGCTCGCTTTGACTACCGCTAAGCGTGTCAGTGATTTGTGTGCTCTGTCGACGAGACCCGACTGCCTTGCCATTAATGGCGATCTGAGCAGAGCGGTGTTACGTCCTAACCCGGCGTTTGTGCCGAAGGTTATTAGCAGTGCATATAGATCACAGACCGTGGAGTTGTGGGCTTTTTCTCCCCCTCCTCATGGGGAGAGGAGTGAGGAAAAGCTTCATTGTCTGTGCCCAGTGCGCGCTTTGGCGTGTTACGTTGAGCGCACAGCAGCGATTAGGTCATCGCCTCAGTTGTTTGTGTGTCACGGTGCGGCTGCATTAGGTAGACCACTTTCAAAAACAGCGATTGTCTCATTGGCTTTGTGAAGGCATTGAGACAGCTTACGAGGCAGCGGGGCGACAATTGCCTCAGGGTATCAGAGCTCACTCCACTCGTGGAGTAGCAGCTTCTACTGCCCTTTTCAGAGGAACAGGGGTAGAGGATATTTGTAGAGCAGCGTCATGGTCGACACCGTCTCCATTTATCCGTTTCTATCTCTTAGATATGTCTTCTAACTCTTTGGCTCGATCTGTACTCAGCGTGGCTGAAGGGAGATCTTGAGCAAGAAAGAGAGAAAAGCAGGGCTGTGGACGTAGGTTTCCATCAGGTCCGCTTTGGTTAGGAAGACGTGTTTTTGATAGATATGTTTTCTAACTCTTTGGCTCGGTCTGTACTCAGCAAAGCTGAAAGGAGATTTTGAGCCAGGAAAAGAGAAAAAAGCAGGACTGTGGACACAGGTTTCCATCAGGTCCGCTTTGGTTAGGAAGACGTGTTTTTGATAGATAGGCTTTCTATCTCTTTGGCTCGATTTGTACTCAGCTTAGCTGAAGGGGAATCTTGAGCTAGAAGGAGAGGGAAAAAGCAGGACGATGGACACAGGTTTCCATCAGGTCCGCTTTGGATAGGAAAGCATATCTTGTGGCATGACTCCTGACTGACAGGTTCAGTACAGTAGAGGCATGTATTGATTTGACAGAATGTGAGGTCATCTATCTGATTGTTCAGTTTAGTATGACCCATGTTTTGTTCCTGCCCACTAATCTCTGGGATTCCATTGAGTGAGTGAGGCGGTCTACCGTGTACACAATGTAGAGTGACACTTGGTGTCATTCCATTAGTGGTCGGTAGTGTTTTCACGGGATATTGAGGCACATCTATCTGCTAGTACAGATTAGTAAGGCTTCTATTCTGGTGATCTGCCCACTAGTCATTGGCATTGCCATTGAACTAGGTGGGGCGGGTCTTTAACCGATGATGCGGTATATTGTGACGCCCGTATGGGTTCTTAGTTGCAGTACTGCGGGAATTGGTTGCAGCCATTGCTAGGCTTGACCTTTTCATTTTTTAATGGGAAGTGTTAGGCTCGGCAGGGAGTACATTTTGGAGCGCTACGCTCCGCCTTAAACCACTAGGAGCAGAGCTCCCCTATGGGGCGGAGCTCCACGATATAGAACGATTAGTTACCGTGTGTAACTCCAGTTCTATGAGTGGAGCGGAGCCCCATAGGACTTAAGGCCCTGCCGACCCTCTCTAGTCTCGCTGAAGATAAATATCTTGGGAGGCTGATTGAGGTGAGGCATCCCCTCTTATAGGGACACCTGTACTCCTATTGGCTGCAGGTGTGTGCATAATTTTGTCTCAGGCTGATGCTGCCTTAGGGCAGAGGGTAAACCACTAGGAGCAGAGCTCCCCTATGGGGCTCCGCTCCACTCATAGAACTGGAGTTACACTCCGGTAACTAATCGATTTAGCCTATGGATTATGAAAACAACAAAAAGAAATGGGAAAATGGGAGAGGAGAAATGACTAGAGACAGTGTTGTTTAACTCACTGACCATGACCCATGAGTTCTTCTTACCTTTGTTCGGTAGAAAAGTCTCCCTCTCTAAACACTATAGGTAGATCCATAGACCGGTCACTCTTCATGGACACACAGCTGGGTACAGGGGAGGCTGGTCTCTCCTGCTTGATTGGGCTTCAACACAACAGAGACAAACATTACATCTCTCATCTACTCTGAGCTCAGATGGGGAAACATAAGATGAGTTTCATTCCAAAATGCTATATATCCATTTTCAGAAACGGTAAATTAGATTTTATTGTTTAAAGAAATTATGAAAGAGATTGGTGTGTTTCTTCAGTAGCTAATCATGGTATGCGATTGTTCAATGACAGACATGTATTTCTTTAAAATCTATCACTTGATGGTTTCATTTCAGAGAGACAAATAATCATGTTTTTTTGCACAATGCTATATATCTGCCTCACTCTCAGAGAAATAAGTGCCTCACTCTCAGAGAAATAAGTAGTATTGCTAGGTTTTACACAGTAATAATATATATCTGTCTCACTCTCAGAGAAATAAGTAGTACTGCTAGGTTTTACACAGTAATAATATAAATATGTCTCACTCTCAGAGAAATAAGTAGTACTGCTAGGTTTTACACAGTAATAATATATATCTGTCTCACTCTCAGAGAAATAATTAGTACTGCTAGGATTTACACAGTAATAATATATCTGCCTCACTCTCAGAGAAATAAGTAGTACTGCTAAGTTTTACATAGTCAAATGTGACCGATCAGCTCAATTTTATGTAGCAAAATTTGAAATTTGTGTTTTTGACATTGGATAAAAGTAGAGACTCAGCTAGAAAAAGGTATATCATGCACTACAGTTGAGGAACAATGGGAAAGTAATTCTGCTTTGAAAGATGATAAACATGTAACCTCAATTTTGAGAAAATGGCCTTTGAATGTTTTGGTTCACCTACTGGAGAGCTCTACTTTATCTACAGTGGTTTTACTTTGGCAGATAATGTCACCCATCTAAATAAATAGTATATATATATATATAGTTAACTAAATGTATGGTGTTTTTGGTTTATGTCAGTTTCATTGTTTGTAATGCTATAAATTGTTATGTTATGGTTGTAAGTGGTAAAATGAACTAGAAAATGTCATATTTTGCAATTCTGAGTAATTACTACTTTAGTAATGATATACTTTATTCAGTACTACTGCAGTTACTAAATAATTCCAATGGATGGCAGCGTAAGACCATGAATGACATTTCAGAAGGTTAGTTTAGTTTTCTCCCTGGATACACCACCACTCCCCCTCACAGGAAAACTCCTGCACACGCTTTTTACTGTCCCTTTCCACACTGCTAACGCAAGAGGAACGACTGAAAAAGCATTTAACAGATTACTGTGAAATAATATAATGATGATTCATGTTTATTATTACCTGTTTTTATGCTCATGTTTTGAAATTATACTTCATTACAATAACGATTATCAATAAGCCTGAACATTAATTTAGTCACCTCTGGTCGAGAAAACGTATTTTCCTAGTACATTCATTGTCAGATTCATCAACCAGCAGCGAGCACTCTGCCTTCTAGCACAAGCAAGGGGCATGTTGAGGTACATTTGCTAACTGGGAGGGTTGCATTATGTAATTTATTGGTAGGCTGGAAGATGCACTCTTGTCTTATCTATTCCGAGGTTGTTTAATCGCAAAATTAGATATTTAAAAATGCATGTATACTAGGGTTGAGGTTGGAGCATCTGACTAGTGATTATTTACCAGGGGTTCAACACCTGCTATAGTCACTATTTAATTGCTCTTCCAAAAGCAACACAGGCCTAATACGAGATATATAGCTAACTAAAGTAATGAGTGACCATTTTAGAAAATCATGGGACATATAGTATTTTGTTGCATGCTATTTTATGTCAATCATATTGCTGCTTGTAGCCTATAACTGATGCTTCGTGGTCTTATGCTGCCATCTATTGGAAATATTTAGCAACTAAAAGTTATTAATTCACGTACAGACATTGGTGAGGCAGCTGAGAAATAAAGTGTATTAGATCAGTCTCAAACCTGCCCCACGCCAATTGCTGGACTTTCACACAGAGGTTATTAGGTCACCCAATTCAAACCACATTTGAAAAATAAAACAAATGTGTCTTATTTATCAAGTGTTCTGTCTTGCAATTATACATGTAATAAAATAACAACAAAATAATCAAAACGCTATTTAATACTATAATTGTATTTACTAAGATAATATTATTACTAAAATAGTTTCTAAAAGTGTTCTAGGCTACCCTACCCTAGAATTAGGGGTTAGGGTTACAGCTAAAATAGGTTATAAGTAGGGTAATAGTTTCTGTATAGCACTTTGTGACATCTGCTGGTGTAAAAAGGGCTTTATAAATACATTTGATTTATTGTTAGGTTTAGGGTTTTTATGGCAAAAAACAGTATGGGTTTATAGCACTCTTGAGCCTCCCTTTGGCCATCTGTGGGTACTACATAACTCATTCATTACATTTTTTACATTTACATTTTACATATTTAGCAGACGCTCTTATCCAGAGCGACTAACAGTTAGTGAGTGCATACATTTTCATACTGGCCCCCCGTAGGAAACGAACCCACAACCCTGGTGTTGCAAGCGCCATGCTGTACCAACTGAGCTATATGACACTTGCTAGGCTCATAATCTGAGGTAGCAACTGCGTCAGATCTACAAATCTATTAGCTAGACCACCCGATTAGACAACAATCACCCCATTATACCCATTTGGTTTGCAACTCAGTGAACAGCAGCCACTTAGAAACAACAAGTTGTCAAAAAAATGGTTATTTCTTAATTAAAAAATTTCTTCTGGCTGTTTAAATCAGTCACATCTTGAAAAAGAGGACAGGGACATGCGTTTTGTTTAGATTGTACACTTTTTTCTTAAAACAAATATGTTTAACCATGACCAGAAAATGTTTAACGTTTGATGGCTTTGCGCCAGACAACACCTCTTAGACTGTGGCTCACCACAACATGTACTCAGGTTAACATTGAGCGCGCTCACCAAGTAACCGTAACCTTGTTACCTGAGGTAAACCTACAGGGTTAGTGCTCACCAAGTAGCCATAAGCTTGTTAATAATAAGTTACCTGAGGTAAACCTACAGGGTTAACACTCACCAAGTAGCCGTAACCTTGGTAATAATAAGTTACCTGAGGTAAACATACAGGGTTAGCGCTCACCAAGTAGCCGTAACCTTATTAATAATAAGTTACCTAAGGTAAACCTACAGGGTTAATGCTCACCAAGTAGCAGTAACCTTGTTAATAATAAGTTACCTGAGGTAAATCTACAGGGTTAACGCAGGCAGGTCTCATTAATAACAATAGTGAAGCTGGCATTGTGACGCAGAACAATGGACTGGGAATAGAACGTTCTGAAGGCGAGTCGGTGCCACGGAGCTCAATAGAACTAATAGGAGCTGGTAGGGTGAAAAATGCCCAAACATAAGGCTTGATTTTTCGCGATTACTTCATAACCAGGGACAGAAGTTAATATTATGAAACTGGGCTCCATGGCGGATGCAATGAACTAATTTGATCAGAAATAAACGTTGTAAAAAATGTCACTTGAGGCGCCCCGAAAATAATATTCAAAAGTTTGGTCCTTGGACACAGAGGGGTTAAACACTAAAGTTACCGTCCATCTAGTGAAGAGAGGAGAACCGGACAGAGGGAGAGTAGGTACCCAGCATCCGTCAATGAGAGAGGGAGAAGCCCTCCACGGTATTTAACAGGTGGAAGAAACAACCAGGGAGCTCCATCGGTCCACAATAAATGCAGGCAGCCGGTGATGATGTAGTGGTAGCTAGGATAACTAGGATGCTGCTGGTAGAGTAGCTAGCTTAGCTAGCTGTACCGACTAGCTTGGATAGCTAGCAGGTCGTTCGTCTGTCCGTCAAGGATGATGACGAATCCGGTGAACCACAAGATGAAACAAGGATAGCGAGTGAAAAGGATCTGGCTACACTCATACTGTCACTGACCATTACGCAAAAAAGCTAATTGAACAATAAACTTCGGCGTCTCAACACTGTAACGAACTCCATCGTTGTTCCCCAAGATCACCTCAGCCCACTCTGCGCGTAACTGGACAATATGCTTGGCGCCAAACCGTACGTGGACGCGGGCAGTTCTGTACGGGGACGCGGACAGTTCCAGAACGCGGACATGAGCAGAGCAACACAATACACTTACATTTACATTTTAATCACTTAGCAGACGCTCTTATCCAGAGAGACTTACAGTTAGTGAGTGCATACATAACCCAGTCTTTATACTGGCTTACATTAGTAATATTCATTTTTATATGTATAACAAACATTCAAAGTTTTTTAATAACAAAGTGTCTCAGAGTAGAACATTGGTCGTATAAGTGCTGAGAATAAAGACATTTTACACTCATGGGTATAAATTAAAGCTATGCATGAAGCCTCTAGTCCCACCTAGTCGGTAGATATTTAGGACACCTCATGAGCTGTCCTAACCAGTTAAGAATTAACAGCAGGTGTCTTGATAATACTATATAATAATGCAGTGAGTCAGTGGTTCCTGCGCCACATGTAATTGCTTTGGAGTAGTTAAAATAATGTTTCTATATTTCTATATGATCAATCCATAATAATATAGACCTACATGCAACAGTTTCTCTTCAGCTTTTGACAATGATTTCTGTATAATAATGATGTATAATAAGTATTGGTGATTCAATAGCCTAGTTAATCATTACATGTCTTTTAACACACTATCTATGTTTTGCTCAGTCTGGCAGTTACCCAGAACTATCAGAGGCTCTCTCTCTTGTGGCTGCTGCTGATGACAACTGCATGTATGTTATCATGATAATGATGTCTGCATAACATTTTGTCTTCATTTTGGCAGATTAACTCATGCTTATTTCTGAATATTAACTCAGGTTTTCGCCCAGCGGCAAATGAGTTGGAGCTGTGGCAGGCGTTGGACCTGTGGCCGAAAAGTGTCCAGTTTGAATCCCGGGCCGGGCGCTGGAAAGAACGGACGGAATTGATCTGACCCCTGGAGGGCTGCTGGGTCCACGTCCTCAAAACAATCACCTTTCGTTGGGCCCTTGAGCAAGGCCCTTAACCCCACAACATGCTCTCCATCCAGGGGCGCTGCACTGCAGCTTGAACCTGTGCTGGTCTCAACTGTATGTGTGAGGTCTGCTGTTTGGGGGGGTTATGAACGGAGCAGAAAATACATTTTTGTTGTTTGCTGTAACTAATGGACAAAGTTGTACTGTATTGTAATGTATTGTATTGTAAAGAAGTCAGCCAGAGTTGGGCCATCGTTCGAACAAAGAGATGCCTCCCTGGCCACCAGTGTGTTTGCATATAACCAAGATAAATTCTACCCCCCATACAATACTTTTATACACAGTAATTACTTTTTTATATATATAATAATAATAATTAATTATACATATTACATTTTGGATAGATAGTACTCAGACATCTATAGTGTTTACAGTAATGACTATTACCGATCATGATCTTTTTTAATCCCACCCCTCTGCTACTCTCAGCCCCGCCCACCATCTCCGTAGAACATCCTCTTTTGATTTCCACCTGCCATATTTTTTTCAGCTGCGCTGTGATTTCTTACATGCATTTTTAACCTTTCTAGTCGCATAGTATCCACAGACTGTAAGTTAAAGATCAATATTTTTCATAAGAGTATTATTCTGTTGTTGATTGACTGACTATGGCTTTCCAAACCCCCAGCACTGCTATTTCTAAGGATAATTTTTAATGTATATTGGGATTTTTCAACCATTCCTATTTTCCTATAAATTATATTATTCTAAAAATATTCCTATTTAATAATAGTAGCCATAATTCATAATGACACCATGCAGGGTTCTATATGGAGCCATTTTGGTTCAGGGAAGAAGAACCTCTAGAGTTCTGATTAAAGAACCCTATAAAAGGTTTCTATATAGAACTTTTAGTGGTTCCATATATTAAGCAAGCGATAGAACCCTTTTTGGTTTAAACAGGAGTGAAGAGTGTGTTGATTTGACAGTAGTATTGTCAAAATTCCGCTTGAAACAACAATCAGAATTAGTAAAAACAATAAGGTTCTGCATGACAACATATTAGACAATAACTAAGAGTAGGATAAATGATTGTGTCATGCAGAACTTCTATAGATGTGTGTGTATGCTGGTAAAGATGTGTGTGTATGCTGGTAAAGATGTGGGTACGTGTGTGTCTGTGTGTGTGTGTGTGTGTCTCTGTGTGTGTGTGTGTGTGTGTGTGCTGGTGAGACATCCACATATCACAGCCAAATATACAGGATACAAATATTTCATTCCAGCTATATAGCGTTTTGCAAATATAAAAATTAATACGCAAAAATCTATTAATTAAAATCTTAGAAGAACAATATTTTACACGCACATGAAGGTACCCATAAGCAATCATTTCTGATGTAAAATAACAAACGTGAAACAATTGTGGATATAACGTTTTAGAAATAAACTCCTTATAAATTCTTTAAAACATTGTCATCTCACCTCTTAGCTTTGGTGTCATGTTCCCTGGAAAGAGTCATTTTAGAGGCAGGGACCCCCTCCTCTCTCTCCCCAGAGAGACTAATTTTAGAGGCAGGGCCCCCCTCCTCTCTCTCCCCAGAGAGACTCATTTTTGTTCACTGACCCCTAAACAGAGATCCAGCATGTTGGTTCTGGTGAACACAGTGACAACTAATTCTTGAAGGTCAATTGTTCTATTTTATTCATTATCTCTTAGAAATAAAATATTTACTAACAGACACGTCCAAACAGTCAGGTGATTTAATGCAATCACATCAACACGTAGTCATGACTGATATTTTTCACCTTTTCTCCATGTAGTGGAACTAATATTACTAATATTAATAATAAATAATAATAATAATAATAATGTCTCACTTTCTCTTGTAATAATTCCACTCATTCTAGTGTGTTGCTTTGTTCAACAGGTCTGCTATTATTATACTATTATTGAATTGAATTCATAATATCAATGTTAAGAAAAGTACATTCAGGTTTCATACCAAATTACACTGGAAGTATGAGCTCATTGTAATTTTGAAAACAACAAATGTTCTGATATTCTGAAAGATTATTTAGAACTATGATAGATTATCATTTATACAAATGGTAAAATAACCACGATATACGAATCCTATAATACGAGATATGAACAACAATATGTTTTTGAATTTGACTTGCCTACGCCCAGTTAGCGCCATTTTGTATGATTGAACTGTCACGTACCTGTCCCAGGTGAAATGGACTGTTAGATCTGAGTGTTTTACTGCCATTCTCTATACTATAATAACACCATATATTTAATTTCCCTACACACTTTATAATAATCCCTTGGAAGAGTCTTACCTTGTAGCCTGTATTCACAACCAGAACATGTCAAGTCATTGAGATATTTTCCGTTCTGCTGAGAGAGCACCTTCCTGATGACAAGTGGCTCTGTATCTATGTTCTAGGTACAGTTGATCTTTGGATGCAATAATATCTGGTCAAAGTCTAGTGGCACAACACCATAGTATAGCATTAACATAACAGTAGTTTAACCTTTGGCCAGTAAAGGCCATGGCATACTTTAAAATGTTGAATCATTATGATGGATCCAGTTTCAACATATCTCTAACTTTGAACCATAAAATGGGGTCCCAAATTATTGACTCCCTTGATAAAGATGAGTAAAAATGACTGTATAAAATAAATAATTCAAATACTGAGCTATATTGTATGCCAACATTTTTAGAAATTAAATGATTTTATACAATTGCTAAGAGAAATTGCTCAGAGAAAGAGATTTTGTTTAACAAAAAATAAAAAAATTCTCAAAAAGGTAGGGGTCAAATTTGACTCTCCCTTTAAATATCTCCCTTGTGAGGATAACGGCACTGAGCCTTTATCTAAAATGTTTTATGAGTTGGAGAACACATTGGGAGTGATTTTAGACCTTTCTCCATACAGAATCCTTCCAAATGGCCAACTACAGGAAGGTAAAGGTACAACTAAACACACAATAAAGGAACAAATCTCCCTAATTGACAGGAGGCTTGAATCTTAGTCATTTAATTTAGACATTCTACCAACATCATACATAAATAATCCCTGGTTGTCACGATCGTGTGAAGGAGCAGACCAACGCGCAGCGTGTTGAGTGAACATCGTAGACTTTATTAAGTTAAAGCACGACAAACAATAAACCACGATCATGAAGTTCCACGGTGCACTCACCGTAACGGAAACAAAAACCCACAACCCCACAGGAAAACATACAGAAATAAATATGGCTCCCAATCAGAGATAACGAGCCGAACAGCTGACACTCGTTACCTCCGATTGGGAGTCATTGAACCAACCTAGAAAAACAACAACCTAGACACCCAACATAGAACACAAACACATAGACTGCACACACCCTGGATAAACAATAATGAGTCCCAACACCAGGGTGTGACAGTACCCCCCCCTAAAGGCGCGCACTCCGGGCGCACCAGAATACAGTCTCGGGGAGGGTCTGGGTGGGCGTCTGTCCACGGTGGTGGTTCTGGCTCCGGCCTAGACCACCACCCCACCATAGTCACTTCCCGCTTATGTAGCCTCCTCCAAATGACCCCCACCGGTTTAAGGGGCAGCACCTGACTAAGGGGCAGTACCGGACTAAGGACCAGCACCGGGATAAGGGGCAGCACCGGGCTAAGGGGCAGCACCGGGCTAAGGGGCAGCACCGGGCTAACGGCCAGCACCGGGATAAGGACCAGCACCAGGCTAAGGAACAGTACCTGACTAAGTGGCAGCACCGGACTGAGGGGCAGCTCCGGACTGAATGGCGGATCCTGGCTGGCCGGCTCTGGCGGATCCTGCTGCTCATGGCTGGCTGACGGATCTGGCTGCTCATGGCAGGCGGAAGGCTCTGGCTGATCCCGTCTGGCGGAAGGCTCTGGCTGATCCGGTCTGACGGAAGGCTCTGGCTGCTCCTGTCTGGCGGAAGGCTCTGGCTGATCCTGTCTGACAGAAGGCTCTGGCTGATCCTGTCTGGCGGAAGGCTCTGGCTTATCCTGTCTGGCGGAAGGCTCTGGCTGATCCGGTCTGGCGGAAGGCTCTGGCTGATCCTGTCTGGCGGAGAGCTCTAGCGGCTCCGATCTGGCGGACGGCTCTGAAGGCTCATGGCAGACGGGCGGCTTTGTAGGCTCTGTACAGACGGGTAGTTCAGACGGCGTTGGGCAGACGGACAGTTCAGACGGCGTTGGGCAGACGGGCAGTTCAGACGGCGTTGGGCAGACGGGCCGTTCAGACGGCGTTGGGCAGACGGACAGTTCAGGCCCCGTTGGGCAGACGGCAGACTCTGGCCGTCTGAGGCGCACCGTAGGCCTGTTGCGTGGTGCCGGAACTGGAGGTACCGGGCTGAGGACACGTATCACAGGGCTAGTGCGGGGAGAAGCAACAGGGCATGCTTGGCCCTGGGGACGCACCGTAGGCCTGATGCGTGGTGCCGGAACCGGAGGTACCGGACTGAGGACACGCATCTCAGGGCTAGTGCGGGGAGTCGGAACAGGGCATGCTGGACCCTGGGGACTCCCATAACGCCTAGTGCGGGGAGCCGGAACAGGGCATGCTGGACCCTGGGGACTCACCTCACGCCTAGTGCGGAGAGCAGGAACAGGCCGGGCGGGGCTGGCGACGCGCACCGTATCCCTGGTGCGAGTGGCCGGAACAGGCCGGGCCGGGCTGGTGAAGCGCACCGTATCCCTGGTGCGTGGAGTAGGAACAGGCCGGGCTGGGCTGGCGAAACGCACCGTATCCCTGGTGCGTGGAGTAGGAACAGGCCGGGCTGGGCTGGCGAAGCGCACCGTATCCCTGGTGCGTGGAGTAGGAACAGGCCGGGCTGGGCTGACGAAGCGCACCGTATCCCTGGTGCGTGGAGTAGGAACAGGCCGGGCTGGGCTGGTGAAGCGCACCGTATCCCTGGTGCGTGGAGTAGGAACAGGCCGGGCTGGGCTGGCGACGCGCACCTTACACTTAGTGCGAGGGACCGGAACAGGCTGTACCGTACGGGGAACACACACTACTGGCTGCACCTTGGGACTAGGAACGGGCCGGACCGAACTGGTTACACACCCCAGTACCACACGCCGTGCCTCAACACCTTCCCTCTCTGCTTTACCCAGTAGCCCCCTTGACCTGGTAGCCCACTGAATCCTACCCTTCTCTGCCTCCGTCAGCCCCCTTAACCTGGCCGCCTTCTGACTCTCCCTTGTGGCAGCCTCCTGCTGCTCCGTCGCCCAAGCCATGTGCCCCCCCCCAAAAATTTCTTGGGGTTGCCTCTCGTCCTTACGACGTTGGCTCTGCCGACGCCGTTGCTCCTCTCGCCTTCGCCTCTCCTCCGTCTCGCTCCATGGACGGCGATCCATTCCGTCCAGGATTTCTTCCCACGTCCAGGACCCCTTTCCGTCCAAAAGCTCTTCCCATGTCCAGACCCTCGGCTCCTGGACACGCTGCTTGGTCTTGGTATGGTGGGTTTTTCTGTCAGGATCGTGTGAAGGAGCAGACCAACGCGCAGCGTGTTGAGTGAACATCGTAGACTTTATTAAGTTAAAGCACGACAAACAATAAACCACGATCATGAAGTTCCACGGTGCACTCACCGTAACGGAAACAAAAACCCACAACCCCACAGGAAAACATACAGAAATAAATATGGCTCCCAATCAGAGATAACGAGCCGAACAGCTGACACTCGTTACCTCCGATTGGGAGTCATTGAACCAACCTAGAAAAACAACAACCTAGACACCCAACATAGAACACAAACACATAGACTGCACACACCCTGGATAAACAATAATGAGTCCCAACACCAGGGTGTGACACTGGTAGGATCCTTACTACTATCCCAATGTATACATTCTACCAACATCATACATAAATAATCCCTGGTAGGATCCTTACTACTATCCCAATGTATACATTCTACCAACATCATACATAAATAATCCCTGGTAGGATCCTTACTACTATCCCAATGTATACATTCTACTAACATCATACATAAATAATCCCTGGTAGGATCCTTACTACTATCCCAATGTATACATTCTACCAACATCATACATAAATAATCCCTGGTAGGATCCTTACTACTATCCCAATGTATACATTCTACCAACATCATACATAAATAATCCCTGGTAGGATCCTTACTACTATCCCAATGTATACATTCTACCAACATCATACATAAATAATCCCTGGTAGGATCCTTACTACTATCCCAATGTATACATTCTACTAACATCATACATAAATAATCCCTGGTAGGATCCTTACTACTATCCCAATGTATACATTCTACCAACATCATACATAAATAATCCCTCGTAGGATCCTTACTACTATCCCAATGTATACATTCTACCAACATCATACATACATAATCCCTGGTAGGATCCTTACTACTATCCCAATGTATACATTCTACTAACATCATACATAAATAATCCCTGGTAGGATCCTTACTACTATCCCAATGTATACATTCTACCAACATCATACATAAATAATCCCTGGTAGGATCCTTACTACTATCCCAATGTATACATTCTACCAACATCATACATAAATAATCCCTGGTAGGATCCTTACTACTATCCCAATGTATACATTCTACCAACATAATACATAAATAATCCCTGGTAGGATCCTTACTACTATCCCAATGTATACATTCTACCAACATCATACATAAATAATCCCTGGTAGGATCCTTACTACTATCCCAATGTATACATTCTACCAACATCATACATAAATAATCCCTGGTAGGATCCTTACTACTATCCCAATGTATACATTCTACCAACATCATACATCAATAATCCCTGGTAGGATCCTTACTACTATCCCAATGTATAGATTCTACCAACATCATACATAAATAATCCCTGGTAGGATCCTTACTTTGCAGCCTGAATAAAAAAATAAAAAAACAAAAAAATGATTGCCTTGGCAACGTCTATTT
Source organism: Coregonus lavaretus (assembly GCF_964263955.1). Taxonomy (NCBI): domain Eukaryota; kingdom Metazoa; phylum Chordata; class Actinopteri; order Salmoniformes; family Salmonidae; genus Coregonus; species Coregonus lavaretus. The sequence continues at coordinate 39,861 of NW_028160778.1, forward strand.
GGGGATCCCAATAAAAAACTAAATACTTAACATGACCACAATAATGTCAGCTGTAGTTGTTGTAAGATGCCCATCATACACTGGTGGCAGGTAGCCTAGTGGTTAAGGGTGTTGGACCAGTAACCGAAAGGTTGCTGGTTCGAAACCCTGAGCTGACTAGGTAAAAAAACTGTAGATGTGCCCTTGAGTATCTTTTTATTTTGGGCTGAGAATATAAGACTTATAACTCTGAGAGAGCATCCAAGGGCTAGAATGATGTATATAGAATGTATGACAAACAATAATTTTTAAATATAATTCTAAAATCTTCAGAATTCTGAGATTTTTGTCCATAATACAGAATTCAAGCCAACATTCCAATCTCATTATGACTCAACAATTAAGCTAGGCTACAACCATAGAATTTGGAATTAGAACTTGGCTACAACAAGTTCCAAACCAAAGAAAACAACCAGCATATCCATTCACCACACAATAACTACTCAAGTGTATATCTTTTTAAATCTTCATAAGTGGACAGATCTCGCGGAGGAGAGGTGAGTTGAACATAATAATGTGTAAAAGTGTTTGACTTCTAAGGAAATCAGTGAAGGTAGGCCTACTTATTACCATTTAATAAATTATACCAGTTAGCCTGAAGGTAACTGAAGTTGGAAAACTGGCATGGCCAGACAGTTTTAAGAAAATGACATGGAAAAGATTCACACAAAACAAAAAAAATAAGGAATACATGTTTCTCCATACATATTGATGCAGAGAGAAGTCATTGAGATGGAGAAAGACATGACTGAAAGTGAGGAGATGGAGAAAGGCAACAAGATGAGGGGGGAACGAGAGATAGAAAGACAAAGAGAAATGGAGGGGCTGCTGAGAATGAGAAAGGAGATTGAGACTTGTAACAAGGTAGACCACTACCGGTGGAAGCTGCAGAGAGAGGTGTTGGAGGAAGTCAACAAGGTGAGGGTGGAACCAGAGCAAGAAAGAGAAAGGCTAATTGAAGAGTTGCTGGGACAGATAAGGGAGACTGAGGCTTCTATTGAGGTAAACTGCTACCAATGGAAGCTGGAGAGAGAGTTGTTTGAGAAACAGAGAGAAAGTGCAGTGTCAGACAGAAAAAATATGGAGCTCAAGATGGCAAAGCTGAAGGTGCAGAACATACTGCACTTGGCCAAGATAGGGAAGTTGACCGTGGAGAACACGAGGCTGTCAGCTGAGAATGAAAGGGTGAGAGAGGTGTCGGACAAACAGAGAGAAAGCGCAGTGTCAGACAGAAAAAATATGGAGCTCAAGATGGCAAAGCTGAAGGTGCAGAACATACTGCACTTGGCCAAGATAGGGAAGTTGACCGTGGAGAACACGAGGCTGTCAGCTGAGAATGAAAGGCAGCGAGAGGTGATGGACAAACAGAGAGAAAGCGCAGCGACCGACAAACAAACAATGGTGGACAAGATATCAAAGGTGAAGATGTCCTTGGCCAAGTTATGGAAGGTGACAGTGGAGAACAAGAAGAGACTGTTAGCTGAGAATGAAAGGGTGGGGAAGGAGAGGGTGAGAGAGAGGAATGGATGGAACCTCATAAGAAATGGTTTGGAGACAGCTTTGGCCAAAGCAGACCTGGAGAGGAATCAGACCCTAGTAGCCTGGAAGGAGGGCAGGGGGAGATGGGCCAAGGCCAAGGCTGGCCTACGAAGCCTCTTGGATCAACGGGGGGAAAGATGGATGAAGGAGAAGGAGGAGATTAAGAGGAGGAGCACGCAGGCAGCAGAGGAGTGGATAATTGAGCTGAGAGAGAAGGAGAGAGCGATAGAGGCTCTGGAAAGAGAAAAGATGAGGATTCTGTGCCTGAATGGACAAGAGAAGAAGGGATGGGAGATTGAAAAGAGAGAGATGGAGAAGGAGAACTGGAAGATTACAGAGGAGCGGGAGAGAAAGAGTAGTGAAATTGAGAAAATGCAAAGGGACAAAGAGAGATGAAGGAGGCGTACATAAAGCTGTACCAGATGCAGACTGTCCTGAGGTTCAGAGAGCAAGAGCAGGCACAGGTACAGTACTCCATTTAACCAGTCACAGTTCAGGGAGGTCATAAGTCACCTCCTAATGGTTATACTATCAGATTCAACAGATTAAGTTGACTGCATGCTAGAGAAGGAGTAATAATCATATTTCAGATCACTGACCAACATGTATGGACTTTCTCTTTCAGATGGAAACTAAACGCGCCCAGAGAGTCAGGGCAAAGCAGGAGAAAAAGGAGAGGAAAGAAAGAGACTTGTTGGAGAAGAACAAAGTAAAAGAACTGCTCAGAGCTAGAAAAGCAGAGAGTAAGGAAGAAGTGAGGAAGAATAAGGAGAGGGTGAAAGCCCACCTGGACGAGGTGGCAAGGAACTATAACGAAAAGAAACAGAGGGAGAAATAAAGAGAAAAGCTGTTGAAAAAGGCATATGGCAAAGAAAATCACATGGTGTACATCCCAGACCTCATACTGAAGAAGATGTAAGAACACAACGCATATGGAAGAGTAAATATTATCAGCTAGCATTGGTCAAAAGTTCATTTCTATCTTCTTTCATTTAGTGGAATACTTCATCAATAAAATAATATGAGCATTTATGTGTCAGCATTCATTCCCATATGGAAGAAAGAACACACAAAATATGAGAAAAGTATAAGATGTGGATTAAAGGTTGATGTGGTTACTGGATAATGCAATGTGAAGGGCTAGATTCTATCAAATCGGAGGTGGAACTGCGTTAGAGATGGCAAATCCACAAGCAGCTCCTTGCATTAGCTTATCGCGTACACTGCCATTGGATGCAACGAGAGAGAGAGAGAGAGAGGCATCAACAGAATACCCTTAGGTGCATGAATGCCTAGTGTGTTTATGTATACGTGTGTGTCAGAGGAGGCTGGTGGGAGGAGGTATAGGAGGACAGGCTCATTGTAATGGCTGGAATGGAATAAATGGAAGAGTTTCCATATGTTTGATGTGTTTGATACCGTTCCATTTATTCCATTCCAGCCATTCCAATATGCCCATCCTCCTATAGCTCCTCCTACCAGCCTCCTCTGGTGTGTGTGTGTATGTGTCAGTGGTACACGCCTCCGATGAGCAACACTGCTCTTACCCCCTCATCCCCCATCAGTGGCTGTCTCCTGCCCCCTCTCCTCCATCCGTCTCTGGCCACCTCTCCTGCTCCCACTCCTCCATCCCTCTCTGGCACACTCTCCTGCCCCATCTCCTCCATCCCTCTCTGGCCCACTCTCCTGGCCCCTCTCCTCCATCCCTCTCTGGCCACCTCTCCTGCTCCCACTCCTCCATCCCTCTCCTCCATCCCTCTCTGGCCTATTCTCCTGCCCCCTCTCCTCCATCCCTCTCTGGCCCACTCTCCTGCCCCCTCTCATCCATCCCTCTCTAGACACCTCTCTGGCCACCTCTCCTGCTCCCACTCCTCCATCAATTATTACACTGAGTCTGGCCTTGACCTGGGCCTCCCGGTACCTCTCTGTCATCTCACCAGTTTGTAGTGGCAAATACAAAAAGTTATTGATGCCACTTACTAGTGACCTGGGGATAATTCCATTGCACACAATCCAATAAAAGAGAGAAATCCAATAATTTTAGTCCATTTATTTTCGTTATTTTCTTAAATCATTGTCACTAACAGAAAGAGTACGATATGAAACGGTTGAAAATTGTCTGTGCTCTCAGGCACACTAGTTCCCACCCACACAATTTTAATGTATTTTTTATTTGACCCTTATTTTACCAGGTAAGTTGACTGAGAACACATTCTAATTTACAGCAACGACTTGGGGAATAGTTACAGGGGAGAGGAGGCGGGATGAATGAGCCAATTGGAAGCAGGGGATGTGGTCCTCTGTAGCTCAGCTGGTAGAGCACGGCGCTTGTAACGCCAAGGTAGTGGGTTCGATCCCCGGGACCACCCATACACAAAAAAATATATGCACGCATGACTGTAAGTCGCTTTGGATAAAAGCGTCTGCTAAATGGCATATTAATATTAATTAGGTGTCCATGATTGTATGAGGGTCCAGATTGGGAATTTAGCCAGGACACCGGGGTTAACACCCCTACTCTTACAATAAGTGCCATGGGATCTTTAGTGACCACAGAGAGTCAGGACACCCATTTAACATCCCATCCGAAAGACGCCACCCTACACAGGGCAATGTCCCCAATCACTGCCCTGGGGCATTGCGATATTTTATTTTAGACCAGAGGAAAAAATGCCGGCACTTGCAGTCTAGGTAGGGCTTCATGTGCGAGATCTCTAATAGCGTCATTCTAGTGGAATCCAGAAAGAACAAAACCCTGTCCTCAAACATTGACATTTTATGTATTTAGTCTTCATAATTTACATTTTACATTTTAGTCATTTAGCAGACGCTCTTATCCAGAGCGACTTACAGTTTAGTGAATACACCTTTTTTTTTTGATACTGGCCCCCCGTGGGAATCGACCCCACAACCCTGGCATTGCAAACGCCATGCTCTATCAACTGAGCTACATCCCTGCCGGCCATTCCCTCCCCTACCCTGGACGACGCTGGGCCAATTGTGCGCCGCCCATGAGTCTCCCGGTCGCGGCCGGCTGCGACAGAGCCTGGATTCGACCCAGGATCTCTAGTGGCACAGTTAGCACTGCGATGCAGTGCCTTAGACCACTGCGCCACTCAGCGTCCTTCATCAATTGTGTCTTTTTATTTTTTAGCAATTTTTGAGCAACACTGCTCTTACCCCCTCATCCCCCATCAGTGGCTGTCTCCTGCCCCCTCTCCTCCATCCGTCTCTGGCCACCTCTCCTGCTCCCACTCCCCCTGTTTGAGGACAGGGTTTTGTTCTTTCTGGATTCCAGTTGATAGAGCATGGCGTTTGCAATGCCAGGGTTGTGGGGCTTTGTCTTTTTATTTTTATTTTTGCAAATTTAAAAGACCTAGCTAGCTAAAAGACAAAGTCAACCGGTTCCTTTAAAAATTGCAGCTAATTTTCTCATTCACCTGGCAGCCTTTTATATATTCAATGGGGGTTAAATGTAAATCAGCGGGGCAGTCAGGTGCTAAACAGGTAAATATAGGGATTAAATCAATAGAACACAAACATGATGAATAGCTCCTACAACCCCCTATTCTCTATATAATGCACTGGTCAAAAGTAGTTCAATGTGAATAGGGTGCCACGTGCTCCGTCATCTCGCTGAGTCTGGCCTTGGACTCCCGGTACCTCTGTCATCTTACCTGTTTGAAGAAGCCATTCGTAGTAATTACCGTCTGACCATTTTCAACAGTGCAGCTTTGCTAAGGACTGATCTGAAGTCATGGTCCATATGGAAGTAGATTCTCCCAGGGCTTGCCAGGAATTGTGGTCAGGTATTTCCTCACTCCTCGGCACATTGCACCGATTAAAGAAGAAAGTTGTCCACTGAAAATGTATCTTCTAAAACTCGCTTTACGCCACAAGCTTGAGTGATGGGGTTCACTTCCAAAAAGGCATTTCCTATATAGCCATACTATAATTTAAAGGCAGACATCAGCGGGCAAACAATTATTTAAGATGAATTCAAATTGAAGGATGATTTAAGCGACGAGGGATAGAAGTTGGAAAACCTCATGATGTCATCACGTCAGACATCACTCTTAAACTTGCTGGAACTGTAATTGAGACTGAGAGTTGAGGTTCAGTTTTATAACTTGTATATAGATAGATAGGATGGAAAACATTATTAACCCCCAAGGACAAATTGATTGAATTTGTTCGAGGGCCAATGTGGGGGTCACAGGTCAGGATCAGACCACCTCCCCTAAAGCATGACACGGGAAAGGTCAGGGGGGCAGATTCCCAGCCAGTAAAACACCCTGAGTGGAAATGGGTGTGTATGTGTCCTCATCTCCTCTACCACTCAGCGGGTTAATGTCTATCCATCCTCCCGCTGGCTGCAGCAACAGGAAGTGAGGTCATGCAGACAGTGTTTTATCAGGCCTTCAGGGAGCCAGTAAATCAGTTCTGTCTGTGTGTGTGCGTGTGTGTGTGCGTGCGTGCATATGTACATGTGCAGTCAGGGTATACGGTGCATGACTCCAAAGGGTAAATCACGCTCTATGTGTGTACTCTCTGTATGAGAGTGTGGGCCTCTCTTAGCAGCAGAGATCTGTCAGTTATGCGGGAGTATGTGGGAGTCCTCTACTGTTCTACAGTGAATTATCTTGGCACCTCAGCAAACTCATCATCGTCTCCCAAAGTACCAGCAGCTTCCCCTGCTCTTTCCTCTCTGTTTGTCTTTCCCTCCATTGTCTTCTCTCTTCTTTCATTAAGAGCTAAATAAACCAGTGAAGAAGCCTAGCACCACTAGGACTGTGTTCCAGAGCTAGGCATGTCCAGTTGCTCTCTATCCCTCAGTGTTCTGTTGACATATCCTATCATAACTCACTGCTAGTTGTTCAGCAGGATCCATTCTGAGTTTTCAGTCTATGTATAGTCTTCCAGAGGCTAAACATGAACAAATCTGATGTTTTTCACTTAAAGGAAAATATAAAAGCATACTTGGAGGCTGCTCGGAGGCTTTCTTCCCCACCCCAAGGCCGGTATAGCTCTACCAGTGTTGCCAGATTCTATTGCCACTTTCTAGCACAATCAGAACCAAAATCCTGCCCAATCCACTAAAAAGTAGCCACATTTTAACAGATTTCTCTGTGAGCTGGGTGGGCGGGATTTGTATGTTTCTTGCATCGCATTTCTTTTAGGTGTGAAACTACCCAATCTGGCAACACTGAGCTCTACCTCCAGGACCACCAGTGGTAATGAGGGGATAGTAGAGAGGGGCCAGGGGAGGAAGCAGAGGGGGTTGTGGTTGTAGTTACTGGTGCTTCTTCATTTTAACAGAGGTGTGGTCTCCTTGATGGCTTTCTCACACTCCTCTCTCTGGACTGTTAAGCACTTTAGGCCCTGATCTCTCCCCCTACCTTCCTTTTCACTCCTCCTCTCAGACCAACAGCCCTCTTCCTCTGTGTTAGTCTTCAGCTGTGACAGACGCACAGAAGGGTGTCTCCCCTCCTCTAAAAGCTCAGACACACCGGTTGGATTGTCAAACGTTTGCCTGCCGACAGTTTTTTATTTATTTTTATTTCACCTTTATTTAGTACTTAGCACCTCTGAACAGTGTCGGCAGTCAATCTCTTATGTGTTCATTTACATTTACATTATAGTCATTTAGCAGACGCTCTTATCCAGAGCGACTTACAGTTAGTGAATACATATTTTATGTATTCACTAATGTATTCACACTGTATTTGTTCACACAGCAAAGACCTTGGAAGTCGTCAGCCACTCAGCCTTGTTAAAATACTCCAAACCAGAAGGTGGTAGTAGCGTTGTTTGGCAATGCATATATGTGCGTATTGCTTATGGTCTAGATTCCAAGTTATCTGCGCTAATGTCGTTATTTTGTACAAAGCCCTTGTTGATACTAGCCAGATGGCCACTACTAGATAACTACCTAGCAAGATGATGAAGAAACAATTTAAGGCACTCTCCATAATCCCATATTGCCAGTGCCAGCCCATAGCCAAATGTTTAGCTAACTAGTTAATGTTAGCATATTCGCTAGCTAGCACAACATAGCTAGCTAGCTAAGGACATTGCACTAACTAGGCAGCTAACACAGGCAGCTGTTTAATGGAAACTATCTAATCCATTGTGATTTAATTATAATGGCAATACTAACTACAGTGGTTAGCTGTCTTGGAGGAAGTATTTAGTGTTGTGTGCATTGCGCCTGTGCACTTATCTAGCTACCATCCCATAGCCTACATTGCATATGAAGTGTGACTGGCTCATCTGTGGATGTACGCAGAAAATGCCCTCTTTAAAAATAAATAATTGCTGGCTCCCCCACATGGGGTTTCGTGCTCTCTGACTGGCTCAAAGTCAAGTTATTGGCCACTGACAAGCATTGCTATTCTACAAGTAGAATCGGTAGGTTCGTTGCTACTGGGTCGGCACGCAGCAGGTACCATTTTTGTTCTAGCAAGAGAAGGAACGGCCTCCCTCTGTCATGGCCCAGTACTAAATGACTTTGTAGGATGGTGTGATGAATCACACTTGGTCCTCAATACCAACAAGATCAAAGAGATGTGCATAGATAGACTTCAGGAAGCGAACAACACCCACCTCTGCAACATCTATCAGAGGTCAGAACATAGAGATTGTAGAGGAATACAAATATCTGACTGTCCACTTAGACAATAAGCTTCAGTAGAGTAAATCTACAGACCTGATTTACAAAAAGAGTCAACAGAGACTGTACTTTCTCAAAAAGCTGGGATCTTTTAATGTTAACTGTACTATACTGACTGTGTTTTACAAATCTTAGTATTTAAACTTTTTGCATTGTTTGTTGGTTTGGCAATGCCACTGTCAGACAGAAAAATATGCTGAGAAGGATTATCACCACAGCAAGCAAGGTGATGAGATCTTTAAGTTCAGAGCCCTCAGCAAGGCTCACAAAAACATTTTAGACCCAAGCCACCCCCGTACCTGAACTTTGAACTACTCCCCTCTGGGTGCAGGTATAGGGCACCCCCCGGCAGGAAAAACAGAACTAGACAAACATTTGTGCCAGGTGTAATATCCCTCCTAAACAGCTTGGGCTAATGTTCCTATCCACCAGTAAGGCCAGCAGGCTAGTCTCTTTCATTGATATATACTGTATGTAACTGTTATGAATTTTGTATTGTCAATTTGTTGTCTACTGTATTAACGCCACTTTAAAAATGTGCATGATAGTGCAACAAAATGTCCCCATGGGGACAATAAAGTCAGTAATGTAAAGTAAGTACTCATCGGCAGTATATCGGCAGTGAGATTCTCAGTGTGTTTCTTGCTTAACAGCCCCACCATAGTCACAGTGTCAACACTGCTGTTTGACCACTGTGCTTCATCTCTGTAGAAAACTCATTCAGATGTAGAAAGCTCAGTGATGTGGCAGTAACCGGTAAAGACACATTCCTGTATTTCATTACAAACTGTAGTTTATTGTCCAATTTCAGATGGACACACATACAAACACACAGGTGAGCTGAGGCACATCTGTCTTAGAGTTATCACTCTCCTCCTCAGCAACACTTTCATTAGGAGTTGGCAGAGGCAGCCTGCCTCGTGCGCACACACACACACACACACACACACACACACACACACACACACACACACACACATACACACACACACACACACACACAAACCACTGGATCCACAGCAACTCAAAAGCTTTTTCTGGGAGTGTGAGTGAGGAAGGATCTTTGGGTTCTCTGCCTCTCCTAGCAGCCTGTCATTCATCACTCAAGCTGTTTGCTAACTCTGCTTCATGCGTTGCCAAAATAAGTAGCTCTGTTTGTGCTCAGACAATCCTACATTTCACACATACACACACGCACACCATTCACCTGCACTGCACAGGCCCCAGAAGCACTGAGAATACTGGGCCTCAATTGGCTCTGAGTCACTGCAGCAAATAGCTATCGCCATAATGAAAGGTTTTTAATACGAGTAGCTGTTTTCCCCTGATGTGTCTTTGTCAAACTGTGGAAGTTTATTTAGTGGTGAAAGTCATTCTCAATCATTTTAACGTTCAACTGTCTCGGTAATTAGCAGGTTCAATGCAGCGAAGGGGTATTTTGGAATGACACCCTCCATTATATGGTGTGCAAGGACTGAACACTCGTTGGTGCAACACAGAATGTACCGAGATAGAAGGAGAGATTGTGGGTGTCTTTATGCCAACAAAGTGTGATTCCAGAGTTTCTACAGTGTTAAGTAGCCTTAGTTATGTTATTTTAAGGACCTATCTTGTGCCTCCTCGCCACAGCGCTACCGTGTCCTCAAGCAACTCAGCGAGAAGAAGCTGAAGGGTTCTCTTTTTTCATGAGTGTTCCAGAAGACAGACCTTCATTGCCAGGACAAATAGTGATGTTGTTTCCAAACCAAACTTCAAGGTCTTTTAGTGAGTGTGTGTGTGTGGGGGGGGGGGGGGGGGGTCGGTCACATAGTAACAGAGCTCTCTGCCTAGGCTTCCTCACGGCACCATGACAACCAATACTTACAAAGTAATCCTTATTTTGAATATTTTTGAAATAGACCAAATTTCTTTTGGGCTGAGAATATAAGACTTATAACTCTGAGAGAGCATCCAAGGGCTAGAATGATGTATATAGAATGTATGACAAACAATAATTTTTAAATATAATTCTAAAATCTTCAGAATTCTGAGATTTTTGTCCATAATACAGAATTCAAGCCAACATTCCAATCTCATTATGACTCAACAATTAAGCTAGGCTACAACCATAGAATTTGGAATTAGAACTTGGCTACAACAAGTTCCAAACCAAAGAAAACAACCAGCATATCCATTCACCACACCATACCTACTCAAGTGTATATCTTTTTAAATCTTCATAAGTGGACAGACATCGCGGAGGAGAGGTGAGTTAGAACATAATAATGTGTAAAAGTGTTTGACTTCTAAGGAAATCAGTGAAGGTAGGCCTACTTATTACCATTTAATAAATTATACCAGTTAGCCTGAAGGTAACTGAAGTTGGAAAACTGGCATGGCCAGACAGTTTTAAGAAAATGACATGGAAAAGATTCACACAAAATAAAAAAAATAAGGAATACATGTTTCTCCATACATATTGATGCAGAGAGAAGTCATTGAGATGGAGAACGAGATGACTGAAAGTGAGGAGATGGAGAAAGGCAACAAGATGAGGGGGGAACGAGAGATAGAAAGACAAAGAGAAATGGAGGGGCTGCTGAGAATGAGAAAGGAGATTGAGACTTGTAACAAGGTAGACCACTACCGGTGGAAGCTGCAGAGAGAGGTGTTGGAGGAAGTCAACAAGGTGAGGGTGGAACCAGAGCAAGAAAGAGAAAGGCTAATTGAAGAGTTGCTGAGACAGATAAGGGAGACTGAGGCTTCTATTGAGGTAAACTGCTACCAATGGAACCTGGAGAGAGAGTTGTTTGAGAAACAGAGAGAAAGTGCAGTGTCAGACAGAAAAAATATGGAGCTCAAGATGGCAAAGCTGAAGGTGCAGAACATACTGCACTTGGCCAAGATAGGGAAGTTGACCGTGGAGAACACGAGGCTGTCAGCTGAGAATGAAAGGCAGCGAGAGGTGATGGACAAACAGAGAGAAAGCGCAGCGACCGACAAACAAACAATGGTGGACAAGATATCAAAGGTGAAGATGTCCTTGGCCAAGTTATGGAAGGTGACAGTGGAGAACAAGAAGAGACTGTTAGCTGAGAATGAAAGGGTGGGGAAGGAGAGGGTGAGAGAGAGGAATGGATGGAACCTCATAAGAAATGGTTTGGAGACAGCTTTGGCCAAAGCAGACCAGGAGAGGAATCAGACCCTAGTAGCCTGGAAGGAGGACAGGGGGAGATGGGCCAAGGCCAAGGCTGGCCTACGAAGCCTCTTGGATCAACGGGGGGAAAGATGGATGAAGGAGAAGGAGGAGATTAAGAGGAGGAGCACGCAGGCAGCAGAGGACTGGATAATTGAGCTGAGAGAGAAGGAGAGAGCGATAGAGGCTCTGGAAAGAGAAAAGATGAGGATTCTGTGCCTGAATGGACAAGAGAAGAAGGGATGGGAGATGGAAAAGAGAGAGATGGAGAAGGAGAACTGGAAGATTACAGAGGAGCGGGAGAGAAAGAGTAGTGAAATTGAGAAAATGCAAAGGGACAAAGAGAGATGGGCAATAGAGAAGAGGGATGTGGTGGAGAGGATGAAGGAGGCGTACATAAAGCTGTACCAGATGCAGACTGTCCTGAGGTTCAGAGAGCAAGAGCAGGCACAGGTACAGTACTCCATTTAACCAGTCACAGTTCAGGGAGGTCATAAGTCACCTCCTAATGGTTATACTATCAGATTCAACAGATTAAGTTGACTGCATGCTAGAGAAGGAGTAATAATCATATTTCAGATCACTGACCAACATGTATGGACTTTCTCTTTCAGATGGAAACTAAACGCGCCCAGAGAGTCAGGGCAAAGCAGGAGAAAAAGGAGAGGAAAGAAAGAGACTTGTTGGAGAAGAACAAAGTAAAAGAACTGCTCAGAGCTAGAAAAGCAGAGAGTAAGGAAGAAGTGAGGAAGAATAAGGAGAGGGTGAAAGCCCACCTGGACGAGGTGGCAAGGAACTATAACGAAAAGAAACAGAGGGAGAAAGAAAGAGAAAAGCTGTTGAAAAAGGCATATGGCAAAGAAAATCACATGGTGTACATCCTAGACCTCATACTGAAGAAGATGTAAGAACACAACGCATATGGAAGAGTAAATTTTATCAGCTAGCATTGGTCAAAAGTTCATTTCTATCTTCTTTCATTTAGTGGAATACTTCATCAATAAAATAATATGAGAATTTATTTGTCAGCATTCATTCCCATATGGAAGAAAGAACACACAAAATATGAGAAAAGTATAAGATGTGGAGAGGGCACGACAAAGCCTATTCGAGAGCATCCTGACTGAGATGAGAAATTCAATGAAATAATAGAATTATGAAATTGTTGTGTTGAATCAATGAATCAAATTGTGTTTACATATGTTTAAGACTCACACTTACCTCAGCCTGTTTCTTCCACTTCATGATCTGGGTATCATTGCCGACCCTCAACCTGTTAACATGTCCTCTAGTGGCATCAGAACATAGGCAGATGGCCATGGAGTTCAGAGTGAAGAATATCTTCTCACAGCATCCTCCCCTCCACAGCTCCATCTCCAGGCATGTTGGTACAAACGTCATTATATTTTGCCTGCTGGTGAACAAGGCCATTGACAGCACCATCCATGTCCCTCTGTCAAGGAGGTCCTGCTTCTTACGTTGAAAGTCGTCTCTGAAAAGAGGAGACATTAGAAGGTTTCTTCTCTTAGTTTTTTCTTTTGTCTCGGACAAGGCTTACATGTCAGAGTTGTACTTACTTTACTAATTGACTTGTAGAAACGGTACAACTATATACAACATGTCAATTGTGAAATGATTGATATTGGACATCTAGTGTGAACATGATATTGGGTTAATCCTCACATTGTGGTGATTTCTCTACCTTTGATGACGTCTACTTTGAGGTTTCTGGCCTGGGGAAGGGTTGCCCTCTAACAGGTGGTCATCAAAGGTGCCTTCTCCTCTGCCCACGCCAGAGTCTCACTCCAGGAAAAGGTCTGAAAGACCTCTGTCTCCACCAGTTGGGACAAGGGACCATCTTTTTCCAGCACTAACTCCTTTTCTCTGAAAGTACATAGAAATCACACAAACCTATGATCCTACATTGTAGATGTATGGTATGGCATATCAACTGAATAAAAAAAAAAAAAAAAAAAAAAAAAAAAAAATTGTAAAGTGGTTATCCCACTGGCTATAGGGTGAATGCACCAATTTGTAGTCGCTCTGGATAAGAGCGTCTGCTAAATGACGTAAATGTGCCCTTGAGCAAGGCACTTAACCCTAATTGCTCCTGTAAGTCGCTCTGGATAAGAGCGTCTGCTAAATGACGTAAATGTGCCCTTGAGCAAGGCACTTAACCCTAATTGCTCCTGTAAGTCGCTCTAGATAAGAGCGTCTGCTAAATGACTAAAATGTAAATGTAAATGTGTCCTCTTCACCTCGGGGACAGGGGACTTTGTTGGTCTTCCAGACAATCTCACCTTCTTCACCTTAGCTGGTGTAATAGCCAATCTCACCTTCTTCTCCTTAGCTGGTGTAATAGCCAATCTCACCTTCTTCTCCTTAGCTGGTGTAACAGCCAATCTCACCTTCTTCTCCTTAGCTGGTGTTCAAGCCAATGTCAGACGCCAACCCATTACTTCACCTTCTACCAAACTCACACAGGGATGATCAGACAGGGTAAGGGAATCTTCGTTAAGGAGCCAACCCCCGAGCCCTAATGGTGATCGGATCTTTCTCCTAACTCTGTGTTTGTTCATCAGGTGTAACTGGGTTTACCTTTTTGCAGTGTGTGACATGCACCCAGATTGATCGAATAGGACTTGATAGGGCCCTTCCCAACAGGCCTGCTTCCAGTTTTTCTTCTTTTAGGGACTGGATCCACACCCAGTCTCCTGGTGTGATAGAGTGGGTCACCTTCTCCTTTAGTTCACCTGTGGGGCACAAAACCTCTGACATACGGGTGTGGTTAATAAACTATCTTCACACATACATGCTCAGCTCTCAATTTCTATTGTTGTTTTTTATTTTTATTTTAATCCTATCATTATTATTTAATCCTATCACTTTTATTTAATCCTATCATTATTATTTAATCCTATCACTTTTATTTAATCCTATCATTATTATTTAATCCTATCACTCCCCCTTTTTTGACACATGATTTGCCCATGTGTCAATATTACCACCTTTCTAAACCCTTCCTTATGCAATTTATCATCCAATTGCCATGCCTTTCATTTTTTAGATTATCTTTTGCTTTTTTATTACTCCTCCCACTTCCTTTGTCTTTTATGGAAGCTAAATTCAACTTTCATCCAGTTCAGAATCAATTAGTAATCCAATCAATCAATCTCTTATCTTATAAAAACACTTATGTTTAGTTCAAACTCTGTTCTACCCAGGCTCTCCCGGGCTTGACCTGAAGACTAATTGTTGGACATGACAAGTCTATTTCTTAAGTCACCTAAGTCTTCTGTCTAGCAACAAAGAATAAAATATCTATGTTCATGATTAACCCAGTTATATCTAATAGCCCACCAAAAAACCTCATCATCTTTAAATCACTACCAATGTCATATCCCTCGTTACTCTCTACCATTTGGATAACATCCCTGATGTATGTATGCCTCCTTAGAGTTCCAAATTACTTTACCATGGGCTACCATTGCCTTCCCATAGATAAGATCACTTAATTTACCCGTATGCAGTACATAATGGAGTACGCAAACTTTACAGCACTTTATCATTACCAATAAGCTCATCATTTGTTTTTTGTTTTAACGGTTTTGGCGCTCCAAATATAGCAGTTTTCCTGGATGAGTTTAACATTCTCCCCTCCTGTGTTATAGTGTGTCCTAGGTAAATGACCTCGATCTACCAAAGTTTAAGTTTCTTTCTGCTCACTTTGTGTCCCTGTTCTTCCAGGAAGGTTAACAATTGGATTGTATCCCTCTTACATCCCTCCTGAGTGGGATTAGCCAATAGAATATCATCTATATAAACTAACATTTGCATCCTTCCCTATGTTCAAACTTTCCCAAATGTTTTGTTATAGCCTGGACAAAGATTGTAAGACTTTCCGAGTAGCCTTGAGGCATCCTAGCCTAAGTCCATTTCCTTCCCTGAAAAGTAAAGCCAAACCACCCCTAACTATCCGGATGAACTTGGATGCTAAAGAAAGCATTAGCTAAATCTATCACTGTAAAATAGGAGTTCTCTGGGTTCAATTGGTTCATCAATGTATGTGGATTTTGTACACATGGAACTCTGGGAATTATATTTCTATTAAACTAACTGTAAGTCCATGACCATCCTCCAGTCGGCGCTAGGTGCCTCCTTTCTAACATGTAATATTGGAGAGTTTCATTGTACCACATCTCCAGGAATTATCACCCCTCCCTTAAGTAAATGCTCAAATGTAGGTGTTATCCCTTTTATTGCTTCTGGTTTCATAGTATATTGCTTTTGGTATGGTCTATTATCGGATTGAGGAATCACTTGTACTGAAGCTACCCCCTTAATTAGTCCTACATCTGTTGTCCTTATGACCATAATTTGAACGGAATTGCTTCTAACTCAGCCTCCTGTTCCTGAGTTAAGAAAATCTCTTCCTGTCATCCGTTAAAACTTATCTCCAGATGGACACTGGGCTGGGTTTTTGCTCTCCCATTCAACTTTATTCTATATCTCCCAGTGGAGTGGCCATACTGATCCCCATTTGGTGTATTCTGCCAGTCAGTAATGTTTTTCCCCTGTTTTATCCATTATCCACTAGGGCAACATGGGGGCTCCACCTTTCTCTGTACAGCCTCTGGCTCTGTGAACCCATTTTAACCCAATTTGAAAAAACAACAATCACAAAGAAAGAGATGAGCTAATCTCCCTCTCCTAGTTATAATCTAAAGATGGTATTACACACAAAACATGATAGATATTCCCAGTCTTAACCCATCAATAATTGTTTGTATCATTCTAATTCCTCCCAACTAATCCATTAAACCACTCAAAATTCCTCGAGTATACAATGATTATTTAATTGATTACCCTAACTTTGCTACATGTGATCTCACCTCAAATGATCCATTTATCAATTATTTATTCAACCCCCTAGGAAAACCTGTCTTCCCTTCTATTGTTCCTGTCCTCCCTGTAAATGTCATTTTTGAGTTTTTATCCAATACAATCACGGTTACATCAAATGTTCCCTCATTTAATGGTATTTTCTTCCTAATATAACTTCCCTAAATGAGATTAAATCCCCTGCCTTCCTCTACTATCCTTATATCATTACTGGATCAATGATAATAACCGTAACAACTATCAACAACAATTGTAATAACTATTTCACACTAAATTGTGTCTTTTTTCTGATTATGCAACAATTGTAGCCTATTCTATCGCCCCAGTCCAAAATATAAGTTTATGTAACAAATCCATTACCCACCACAGGCTTGCGCCATTCCCCAGCACAACAGCCAATGCATACTTTCATCCTAACCAAAATAAATTATCGTTTTATAATCGTCCAATTATTTTGTATTTTTCCCGCTAACCCATTTCAGTTCGCTATTTAATTTATTTAACTGTTCTCTCTGATTAGGCCCTAATTAATAAAACAAATACTTGCTATCGTTGGTAACATATTTTCATAGACTTTTCTAAAATACTTCTATTTAAGCTATCTAATTCAACCTTTCACAATCCACATAGTAATTTAGGTATATAGCCCCACTGCGAAAGCTTTGTCTACTGTCCCTACCTGTGTTTGAACCAGGGACATCGCCAGTCACTTCACACCATCTACGATGCTCTCAAAGTAACTACTCCCAGTTCATTCATAGAGCAAGTGACGTCACCAAATGAAAATCGCAGTAGCTTTCACCTCAGCAAAAAACTCTCTCTCCTTTTGATTCCCTATTGAATAAGTTAGTTTTTCTATTTAACCCCTAAACACGCTCGCTACAAATAGTCCATTCAACATTACCAAACCAAATACTCATCGTACCCATTCAATCAACACATCAGCCGTGGAATTTACACTCATAAATGCAGATTGTTACTCCATGCCTTGAAATGATAAATAGATTTCCACCAATAGCATATTACAATGATTTCTCATTTTACCCTCTGACACAAAATGAAGTTCCCTCACTGTACTACGTTAGCTCTACCATGATAATTAGTTCGATTTAACCCTCTATTTGCTTTGTACTATATTATACATTACGTCTAAAACAACATTACTTATGGTCAGTTTATTCCGCCATCATATTATCCAACAACGCCACAATCTTAAACTCATATGGGGCGGCCGACAGTTTAGTGACCAATAGCGCCGCGCCAACAACCGAGAGGTCACCGGTTACAATCCCCGAGCCGACCAGGCGAAAAATCTGCCGATGTGCCCTCGAGCAAGGCACTCAACCCCAATTGTTCCCATAAATCGCTCTAGACAAGAGCGTCTGCCAAATTACCAAAAACGCACATGTAAATATTCTCTACTTTCTCACCCAACGCACGTCTACGCCCGGTGAGCAAGTTTAGAACACTCTCTCGTCAGATACCCACATGCGTTCCCAGCCATCTCCCAGTCTTTTCATGGCTCCAAAAGCCACACTTTCGCTCTCTCCAGCCCCTCCCCTCGCAACTCTACCTTTTTGAGGAGCTGTGAGGAGCTGCTTCTCGTCCCAGCGCGCCTCCAATATTCCGCCGTTACTCAAAGTACTCCAGTCCATTTATTTAAATCAAATAATTCCCACCTAATTAGTTAAAGTTGGTGCACGTTTATAAACCGAATTATTTCGGTCTAATTGTTTAACCAGTATTTTGCACGGTCAAACATCAAACGTTAAATCAAATACTAAACCGAATTGCTTCGACACAATTATTCAAATGCAGTATTATGCTATGTCAAACACCAAATGTTATATTTCAAATATATCAATTCAAACGTTCTAGTTCAGTCACACAATTCATCACTTTAGCTTTATGTTCCCAATTGTTTTTAACGGGTTATATGGTTTAATCAACCACAAATCCAACAGTTATTCCCAAATTATACCGTTTGGACAGCCACAGACGTCTTATGATTCCCAATTTGTTTTCTATCAAGATATACAGGTTTATCATTCACACTTTCATGCATACGACAACACTCGCACTGTCTAACTTTTATAGTACCTCCTATGGGTGTTTTTTGTTAACGTTTGCACAATTTAAACCTTATTTCCTATTTGTAATTCTCATTATTTACTGTTTTAAAATATTCTTTGTATTCACAGCCAAAAATGGTACACAGTTAAGCGTAGTATACAGTTATCACACAGCAAAAATAGTACACAGTTATCGCCCTCACTCACAATACACAGTCATAATCCTATCATACAGTCAAATATGTCACACAGTCATCAATTACACCCATGTTCCACACACAATCTATTTGGGCACACAGCCTCTTCTATTTTATTCAAAACACTGTGCTGAACCTAGCCGCAACCCTTAGTTACGGACCTTGCCAGTCACCAGTATTACAGCCGCGTCTATTTTATTCAAAACACTGTGCTGAACCTAGCCGCAACCCTTAGTTACGGACCTTGCCAGTCACCAGTATTATCTAAAATTTCCCGAACCTTAGCCGTATCCTCGTAGTTACGGACCTTGCCGGTGTAATTCTTCGAACCTAGTCGTACTGTCGTAGTTACGAACCTTGTCGATAGCAATTACTTAAGCCAATTATTCCCTATATCTTCCGAACCTTAGCCGTATGTCGCAATTACGGACCTTGCCGGTAGATGTCAGCATTGTCTCCTGAACCTAGCCGTCTCTTAGCGGACCTTGCCGGTAGAATCAACACTCTCTGGTACCATGTTTTTTTTTTAAACATCACATTTAGCAAAGGTTTGCATGTCACAATATTGTGCTTGTCTACTCATAATAGTTTAATAATTTAGTTCACTTACATCAGACAGGTGTTTCACAAAATTAATTTGGATAAAGCCAATTTGCAGATTTTTGGTTATTTAACAACAGGTATCTGCTTACCTTTATAGAAGCCCGGGCAGTTTGTGAAACACACGGTTCGATTAAAGAGTTGACCAAATGGGCCGGACATTTACCCAGCGAAGTCCCTTCTACCAGATCACGACGGGTGTCACCAATTGTCAAAGTCGCGTCAATTCAAATCTGGTATCAGGAACAAAAGAGGTCAACACGACTTCTAAGGTATACTAGTTATTTTAATTAATGCAAAAACCTTCAATGGTAAATATGATGTTTCGTATATACGGGCTCTGTGATATGCCTCGCAGGACATTCCAGACAACTAACACATTGCTCCAGAAACAATACCCAAATACTAGACAGAGGAAGTTTCCCACTTCTCTGCTGGCCAATTAGAGTAAAGACTTGAGCGTGGTTTAAACTTTCTCAGCCAATACGTTGATGCAGGGGGTTGGTCTCATCTCTTCGGCGCCATTTGTTACACACTTAATCCAGGCACAAGATTATCATAACAACCTGTCATAGTGAGAAGAGCCAGCTCCCTTAGACATCATTCCCATGTCAAAGGAAGACTCATAAATCACAATGAACCATTATAGTCTTGTATTTGAAGACACAATCCTTATCTTCTCTTCACATCAATCACAGCCTTGCCAGGTGTCACAGCCTACATTAGCCCAGTCAAGAATGCATTCTTTCTAAGTTAGTCATCCCATTAGTTTAGGAGAATAATAAATCCCTAATAAACCCATGATATACTTTCTCACCATCTCCTTCCATCCTCCTCCCTTTAGTACCTGGTTTATCCTGCCCCTGTCCAGTTAAGTGGTGGAGAGTTTGGGAGCTGTGAGCTCTGATAGAGAAATGTATCAACCACCACGAACAGGTAACACACACACACACACACACACACACACACACACACACAGATGACCCAATGTAGATTATGTTCGACTTGACAAAAAGAAGAATACATAAAACAGATCAGATTAGTTAGATGCATTTGATATTGAATACTCATGTTGTTTATGTTGTGTTTGTGTCTAATTGATGTCTTTCAGGTTGGTGTATTGGGGCGGATTGTTCTGTCCTCTGTATTTCAGACCAAAGCAAGACAATGTTTAAAGCTCACTATGGATCTACTAACAGGTTAGCCTCTAGAAAGTATTTGGATGTATTTGAAGTGTGATTATAGTGTGTTCTGTGTTACTCCTTTGTCAATCCAATACTAACTGAATAGTGAATCAATCAATCAATACAGTTTGATTATTGTGTGTTTTATGTCATTCCTTCATCTTTTCCAACACTAACTGAATGGTGAATGAATGTATTTGCAGTCAATCAATCAATCAATACAGTGTTTGAACAAAATTCAACTCCAGTTGAAGAACTGGGACAAGCTATACATCTCATTGTGGGGTAGGCCACATGTTATGAAGATGGTTAAAGCTCCTAAACTGAATTACATCATCAGCATGTTTCCACTGTCCATACCTGCCTACACCTTTAACACCATAGACAAAATGATTCATTTGGACTATTAAAAGGGCCAGGATGAACCAAGCTAGATTACAGGTAAAGACTTAGAAGGGAGGATTAAAGCTCCCTAACATTTAATTATAGCAAGAAGCATTTATAACTGCCCAAATAGGCTCTCTTTATTGAGAACTCTAATAGGCCAATTTGGGTTGACATGGAAGAAGAACTTAATGCCCCATTTGGAGCATCATATTATCTGAGTCAACACTTAAATGTGGGACTGCAGAATCCCATAATGTCCCATACTAAGAAATATGGCGTCAGATAAATAAGAGACAGACATCTTCACCTTTCCTGACAAGCTCTGCTTCTTTATGGAACAACCATAAATACAAATTAGGAGGAAAGGTGGTTGTCTGGAAAGACACATTTTTTTCTTCACTTTTGCTTCATGTGTCAACTTTAATTTGAGTGTGGCTGTGGAAGACTGGTCCCTTGATGATGTCTGCAAGTGGCTGAGTACCAATGATCTCCATGATTCCATCCCATCATTCCAAGGTTCACAATCTTTCTGAAGAATGCCAACTCTCTTCAATTGTCCACTTTGCAACGAGCATACTGTCTTTGTGTCCGGACGACTCACACATATTGGCCTCTATCACCAGCATGAACCACATTTTCTAATTACCTGTGGAATTAATGGGTGTGGGAAAGCAAATATATGTTTTAGCGCCTATCGGTCACACATCTACCAAAACCACAGAGCTTTTAAGCCCCAATCTCAGGGACTTGCTTAACAACTCTGCAGTATTTGAGGAATGCATTAGATGCATAAGCTCTGAGTGGATGCTGGAGCATTACCGTGTGAAAGAATTGGGCATGGTCCGGCCAATTGAAGTACCACTGAGCAACAAAGAAGGTTATAAAACAAGGTGATTTCAATACTGTTAGGCTATGGTTCAACCCAGCACTCAGAGAAACAAACACGACAAAGGGAGTGGAAGAAACAAAAATATTTAATAAAAGTTAAAATTGTCTTAGTCCAAAAACAACTGAAGTAAAGGAACAGAGTGGGCTAGTCGGCTCCGGAGGAAGGAGAGGCTGAGGCAGGCAGGCAGGCAGGCAGACCGACAGGCAGGAAGGCAGGCAGGTTGGGAGGTATGTCCGAAACTAAAGACAAAACAAACGACAGGTTAAGGAGTGTGGAGAGCCAGGCTGAAGACAAAGACAAAATAACTTTACTGGTGAGCCAAGTTACCGCTCTGGTAAGAACAACGATCTGGCGCCGGTGGAGAGCCATGCCCAGGAATAAGTAGTGCAGGTTGATGAGAGAATAGGATGCAGCTGCGTAGGCAGGAATCACTGGAAACAACCCGCAGCTGCACAGGAGAGGCAGATCCTGAGCACGCCCCCTGCTCCACTCCAGACACACCCACATAAAGGGGACAAACACACATACAGATACAACAGAAAAAGAGGGGACAAAACAAGGAGGAAGGGAAACAGAAAAGGGAGAGACAAGCTGCCCACATAACAGTACCCCCCCCTCAATGGTCGCCACCTGGCGACCCACCAGGCCTGTCAGGGTTGTCGTGATGGAAGTCCGTGATCAGCTGAGGATCCAACACAAAACGCTTAGGGACCCAAGACCTCTCCTCTGGTCCATAACCTTCCCAATCGACTAGGTATTGGAGACCCCTACCCCGCCTCCGAGAGTCCAGGAGCCTACTGACGGTGTAGGCCGGATGGTCGTCAATGAGGCGAACAGGTGGAGGTGGATCAGCCGGCGGACACAAAAGGCTGGAGGACACAGGTTTCAGTTGGGAGACGTGGAAGGTAGGGTGTATCTTCATGGCTGAAGGCAACTTCAAACGAACCGCAGCGGGGTTAATGATGGACTCCACCACAAACGGACCCAGGTACCGAGGAGACAGCTTGCGTGATTTGGTACGAAGAGGTACGTTCTTAGATGACAGCCAAACCTCTTGACCAGGATGAAACACAGGTGCGGGAGTCCTGCTCCTATCCGCTGTTGTCTTGTTCCTGTCGGTGGTCCGAAGCAATGCTTCCCGAGCGTCGCTCCACACTCTCTGGCAGCGGCGGAGGTTCTCCTGAACCGAAGGAACAGCCAATTCCTTCTCCTGAGCAGGAAACAGAGGGGGTTGATAACCCATGGTAACCTCGAAGGGTGAAAGACCGGTGGCAGAGGCGGTGAGGGAGTTGTGGGCGTACTCTATCCAGGGCAGATGTTTGGCCCAGGATGATGGATGTTGAGCAGCCACACAACGAAGGGTTGCTTCGAGGTTTTGGTTGGCTCTTTCTGTTTGACCGTTGGTCTGGGGATGAAACCCTGAGGACAGACTAACGGAAGCACCCAAAGCAGAACAGAAACCCTTCCAAACACGGGAAGTAAACTGTGGGCCTCTATCAGATACGATGTCCACAGGTATTCCATGGGGACGGAATACATGTTGGACTAGGAGGTCCGCTGTCTCACTGGCAGACGGTAATTTTGGTAATGCTATATAGTGGACAGATTTAGAGAATCTGTCCACAATGGTAAGTATAGTATCATTACCTTCAGACTTGGGTAGGCCGGTGACAAAATCCATGGCAATGTGGGACCAGGGACGGCTGGGAACTGGGAGGGGTAGCAGCAGCCCCGAAGGGGACTGATGGGAGGCTTTGCCCCGAGCACAGGTTGAACAGGCTGCCACAAAAGCCCGAACGTCAGTTTCCATTGAAGGCCACCAAAAATGTCTCCTAAGCAGCGTCAACGTGCGTCTCATCCCAGGGTGACCAGCAAAACGGGAGGTGTGAATCCACTGCAACACCTGAGACCGGACCGTCTCGGGAACAAAGAGTAGGTTGGGAGGTCCATCACCCGGTCCCGGGTCCGTGGCAAGTGCAGTCTTCACAAGAGACTCGATCTCCCACTGAACAGCCGCCACGACGCATGAGGAAGGCAGGACTGCCTCAGGCTCGCTGGTCTCCGAAGGGTCAGCAAACTGGCGGGACAAAGCATCTGGTTTAACATTTCTTGACCCCGGTCTGTATGTAAGAATAAAGTTAAACCTACTAAAAAACAGGGCCCATCTGGCTTGGCGTGAGTTGAGTCTCTTAGTGGCTTGGATGTAAGCCAAGTTTTTGTGGTCAGTCCAGACCACAAACGGCAGTTCAGCTCCATCCAGCCAGTGCCGCCATTCTTCCAGTGCAAGCTTGACCGCCAGCAGTTCCCGGTTTCCAACGTCGTAATTCCGTTCTGTGGGTGACAATTTCTTGGAGAAAAAAGCACAGGGGTGAAGCCTTTGGTCAGTGGGGGAGCGCTGGGAGAGGACTGCTCCCACACCTGAGTCCGACGCGTCCACTTCCACAACAAACTGCAGAGAGGTATTGGGGTGTATCAACACGGGGGAGGTGGAAAACAGTTCCTTCAAAACCCCTACCGCCTGCTCCGCCTCAGGGGACCACCGAAAAGGGACTTTAGGAGATGTGAGTCTTGTAAGGGGTGCCACCACTCTACTAAAACCCTTAATGAATCTACGGTAGAAGTTAGCAAAGCCCAAAAATCGTTGAAGTTGCTTACGGGTGGTGGGTGTGGGCCATTCCGTCACTGCCCGGATCTTCTCGGGGTCCGCCTTCACCTGCCCGCTCTCAATTATGAATCCAAGGAACGATGTAGACTGTTTGTGGAACTCACACTTCTCTGCTTTGACGTACAGCTTGTTCTCCAAGAGCCGTTGAAGGACTTGACGGACGTGTGACTCATGCTCCTCGGGTGACTTGGAAAAAACAAGAATATCATCCAGGTATACAAAGACAAAACGGTTCAAAAAATCCCTAAGAACATCGTTCACCATGGCTTGGAAAACCGCAGGGGCATTTGAAAGCCCAAAGGGCATGACCAAATACTCAAAATGTCCCAGTGGAGTGTTGAAAGCGGTTTTCCACTCATCTCCCTTTCGGATTCGGACAAGGTGATAAGCATTCCTGAGGTCGAGCTTGGAAAACACTGTGGCGCCATGCAGAGGTTCAAAAGCTGAGTTGATGAGTGGAAGGGGATACTTGTTTTTAACAGTTATGTTGTTTAAACCCCTGAAATCGATACAGGGGCGTAACGACTTGTCCTTCTTTTCCACGAAAAAGAAACCTGCACCCAAAGGAGACGACGAGGGACGGATTATGCCCGAGACCAGAGAATCACCAATGTACTGCTCCATTGCCTCTCTTTCCGGTCGGGACAGATTGTATAACCGACTAGAGGGCAAGGGAGCACCAGGAAGCAGTTCAATAGGGCAATCATAAGGCCTATGTGGTGGTAGAGACAGAGCCTTGTCCTTACTGAAAACCTCCGCTAAGTCATGGTATTCTTTGGGGACAGATGACAGATCAAGAGGAGCTGAGGGAGGAGTTGGGTTACACTTAGTGGGGGGAACCGCTGACCTCAGGCACTCGGAATGGCAGTTAGTGCTCCAACTGAGAATGGTGTGACGTGTCCAATCAATTTGTGGGTTGTGAAGAGCCAACCAGGGGAAGCCAAGGATTAGGGAGGTAGCTGAGCCAGACATAACTCTTAGCTGAATGCTTTCACAATGATTGCCAGAAATCACTAGGGAAACGGGGGTGGTTTGATGAGTTATCTCCGCGAGGAGGCGCCCATCAAGGGCTGTGACCCGAATGGGGGTAGGTAGTGGCTCCATGGGGATACGAGCTTGTGTAACGAACTGGTGGCTAATAAAGTTATCTTCTGCACCTGAGTCTATGAGAGCTGAGAGTGGCAGGGAATGACTCTGGAAACGTAAGGTTACAGGTACTTGTAATCGGGGAATGATGGGTTCAGGATCTAACTCTGGGCTCGCAAGTAGACCCACCGTTACGAGCGAGCCTTGTCTTTTGGCCGCTTAGGGCATGTAGCCAGAATGTGTGTGGCGTCTCCACAGTACAGGCACTCACCCGCCTGGAGGCGCCGTTGCCGCTCAGCTGGAGGTAGTTGAGCTCGACCCACTTGCATAGGTTCCTCCTCTGTGCTCGGGATGGAATCAGGAACAAGAAGCTGCCGACTCCGGAGAGGCGAGACTCGAGTGGTTGAAGGCTGGGGAACTCGTCCTCCTAGATGTGGCCGATCGCCTCTCTCCCGACGCCTCTCCCGCAACCGATTGTCTAGCTTGATGGACAGGGAAACGAGAGAATGTAAATCATGTGGCTCATCACGAGCAGCCAGTTCATCCTTAATGGCTTCATTCAAACCGTTTAGAAATGCTCCTTGAAGTGCCACATTGTTCCACTTGGAGTCCGCTGCCAACGTCCAGAACTCAATAGAGTACTCTGCCACACTGTTAGAACCCTGCCTCAAATTAAAAAGTATCTTGGAGGAATTACCCACATGGTCAGGATGGTCAAAAACAGTCTTCAATTTAGCAGAGAAATCAGCAAAAGTCAATCCAGTCAAAGTTTGATCTGAGCACACAGCCTCAGCCCAAACCAGAGCTTTCCCTCTTAACAGCCCCAGAACATAATGTACCTTAGATTAATCAGTAGAAAACGACAGTGGTCTCTGCCGAAAAATCAAGTCACACTGAAGCAAAAATCCCCGGCACTTGTCCAATTCTCCATTGAACGGTTCAGGCGACGTGACAGGGGGTTCCCGACGGAACGAAGCCTGCCTAGTGTCCGAGGAAACAACTTGGGGTGCATCAAACTGGGGGTCAGAGAGAGATGGAGAACTGATAACAGACAATTTAGAGACGTGTGTAGTTAACTGAGTCACCTGGTTCAGCAGTTGATGATTATCTTCCACAAGAGTCCGAATCAACTGGTCATGCTGTCCTAGCAACGTTCCTTGAGCCTGGATAGCTTGTTGGAAGCGGTCTTTGTTTGCCCCGTGCTGTTTCTCTGTTGGGTCCATGGCCAGATCGTTCTGTTAGGCTATGGTTCAACCCAGCACTCAGAGAAACAAACACGACAAAGGGAGTGGAAGAAACAAAAATATTTAATAAAAGTTAAAATTGTCTTAGTCCAAAAACAACTGAAGTAAAGGAACAGAGTGGGCTAGTCGGCTCCGGAGGAAGGAGAGGCTGAGGCAGGCAGGCAGGCAGACCGACAGGCAGGAAGGCAGGCAGGTTGGGAGGTATGTCCGAAACTAAAGACAAAACAAACGACAGGTTAAGGAGTGTGGAGAGCCAGGCTGAAGACAAAGACAAAATAACTTTACTGGTGAGCCAAGTTACCGCTCTGGTAAGAACAACGATCTGGCGCCGGTGGAGAGCCATGCCCAGGAATAAGTAGTGCAGGTTGATGAGAGAATAGGATGCAGCTGCGTAGGCAGGAATCACTGGAAACAACCCGCAGCTGCACAGGAGAGGCAGATCCTGAGCACGCCCCCTGCTCCACTCCAGACACACCCACATAAAGGGGACAAACACACATACAGATACAACAGAAAAAGAGGGGACAAAACAAGGAGGAAGGGAAACAGAAAAGGGAGAGACAAGCTGCCCACATAACAAATACAGCTACATGGTCCCCAGGGTATATGAATATAAAGAGACATGAGACAAAACAATCATAATGAATAAGATTACATGGACAGGGGGACCTGATCCTGGGTCAGCACTCCTCCTCTGGGACACTTCCCAGGAGTCACCAGGACCAAGAAACATAACACTTACTGTTGTAAAGTCTAGTTACAGCAGGTGTTTACTGCCATCTAGTGGAAGATACCAATAAAACACTTTATTATTAGGGTGTGGAGCCTGCTGAGTGAAACAGAAAGTAAATGTTTTTTTTTGTACAGGATCCATTTTGAGACGACAGAGCAGAAAACACTATATGGAGAGAACTAAAAAATAAAGTTAGTATGTCTAAGTATTTCTGAACAATAATCTATTCTAAAGGACAGAGTAAGAATGAATACCTGGAATGAGATATTACTAGTTAGTAGAACTGCTACTTGAGCTGAGTTGCTGACAGACAGCAGTTTTCAAAGTGGAAACTAATCAGTAGGCCTTAGTGTTATAAGGTAGGCCATTATCATTGTCATTATGGAGACACCTATTTTACAACCCTTATTCCATGAAACATATTAACGCTGTAGAACTGATGCACATCAAGAAATAAGGTGACAAATCACAGGAAAACTACTTTAGGCGCTCTAGAGCACGTTAGATACATTCTGCCGGAGGTGGTTTAAACAGCATTCTAATGTCGACTTTGCTTATGGAAAACCATATCATGCGAAGGTTTTTACACATGCTCAGTTCTTGGGTTTTGTTATCGGTCAAACGTCTGGTAAAGATGGTGGAGGGGCTTTTAAATGATATGGTTTGATGTTTATCTCAGGGTTTCTCAATCCTTTTGTTCTTGCCCAGCATTTACACACCTGATTCTATTTTAAGACAGTTTAATTGAGCACTGTTAACAATTATTATAGGCCTACAGTAAATCATATTTCGGGGGAGAAAAAACCACAACTAAACCTGGTTTCGAGTAAATTATAAGTTTAGCTAAAATAATGTAAGAGATGCCTTGAAGAAGGACTATAAAAAAAATGTTAAGCAAGATTTGGCACAATGTCAGGAGTTACTGCAATCGCATGCAACTGACTGTTAGCGCCACCCTCTGGTTACTATTGGTATATAAAGGGGTGTGGCCATGACTGCAGTTGAAACTGAAAATAACAAAGTATCTGTACAGGGGCCATTTTGAGATGACAGAGCAGCTCATAGTTTAATCTCTAAACTACAACGCAGTTTGAAAGTAAAGTGAGTATTTCAGGTTAATAATCTAGAATAAAGGGAACATTTGGAATTCACCAAACTAGTGTTGGAGTGCTGCTGGGTCATTCCTACCATGCAGAGCCTTTTCTGGCCCCAGGAAATATCACTTCTTATTTAGTGGAAAATGTGGATTCCAAAAGGCTTTAAATATAAAGTCAGGTGTCCTTTACCTTAAACTGGAGGCAAAAGAAACGCACACCTGTTTAGGAGAGGTGCTGGGTAACAGAGTAGAACACCTGTTTAGGAGAGGTGCTGGCTAACAGAGGAGAACACCTGTTTAGGAGAGGTGCTGGCTAGCAGAGTAGAACACCTGTTTAGGAGAGGTGCTGGCTAACAGAGGAGAACACCTGTTTAGGAGAGGTGCTGGCTAGCAGAGTAGAACACCTGTTTAGGAGAGGTGCTGGCTAACAGAGGAGAACACCTGTTTAGGAGAGGTGCTGGCTAACAGAGGAGAACACCTGTTTAGGAGAGGTGCTGGCTAACAGAGTAGAACACCTGTTTAGGAGAGGTGCTGGGTAGCAGAGTAGAACACCTGTTTAGGAGAGGTGCTGGCTAACAGAGGAGAACACCTGTTTAGGAGAGGTGCTGGCTAGCAGAGTAGAACACCTGTTTAGGAGAGGTGCTGGCTAACAGAGGAGAACACCTGTTTAGGAGAGGTGCTGGCTAACAGAGTAGAGAATAGCGCCGGAGAAGATGGCTGCCGTTTTACAGCCCTCTAACCAATTGTACTATTATGTGTGTTTTTCCGCGTTATTTGTAATTTATTTTGTACATAATGTTTCTGCCATCGTCTCTTATAACCAAAAAGAGCTTCTGGATATCAGGACAGCGATTACTCACCTCGCATTGGACGAAGGTTTTTTCTTCAACGAGGCGGTCGCGAAGGATATCCTACAGACACCCGACAAGGCCCAGATCCCCGTCATTCGCGTGAGGAAGAGACGGAGATATCGCGGACGCAGATCCGGGTGCCTTGTAAGGATCCGACGGCGAGCGAGTAAACTGCCTCTCCCATCAATCCTATTAGCCAACGTTCAAGCTTTTGAGAATAAAATGGACGATTTAAGATTACGGTTATCCTACCAACGGGACATTAAAAACTGTAATATCTTATGTTTCACGGAGTCGTGGCTGAACGACAACAATGATAACATTCAGCTAGCAGGCTATACGCTACATCGGCAGGACAGAACGGCTGACTCCGGTAAGACAAGGGGTGGCGGTCTGTGTATATTTGTAAACAACAGCTGGTGCACAAAATCAAATACTAAGGAAGTCTCGAGGTTTTGCTCGCCTGAGGTAGAGTATCTTATGATAAGCTGTAGACCACACTATTTACCAAGAGAGTTTTCATCTATATTTTTCATAGCTGTCTATTTACCACCACAAACCAATGCTGGCATTAAGACTGCACTGAATGAGTTGTACAAGGCCATTAATCAACAGGAAAACGCTCATCCAGATGCAGCGCTCCTAGTGGCCGGGGACTTTAATGCAGGGAATCTTAAATCCGTTCTACCTAATTTCTACCAGCATGTTAAATGTGCAACCAGAGGGAAAAAAACTCTAGACCACCTTTACTCCACACACAGAGACGCATACAAAGCTCTCCCTCGCCCTCCATTTGGCAAATCTGACCATAACTCTATCCTCCTGATTCCTGCTTATAAGCAAAAACTGAAGCAGGAAGCACCAGTGATTCGGTTAATAAAAAAGTGGTCAGATGACGCAGATGCTAAGCTACAGGACTGTTTTGCTAGCACAGACTGGAACATGTTCCGGGATTCTTCAGACAGCATTGAGGAGTACACCACATCAGTCACTGGCTTACATTTACATTTTAGTCATTTAGCAGACGCTCTTATCCAGAGCGACTTACAGGGGCAATTAGGGTTAAGTGCCTTGCTCAAGGGCACATCGACAGATTTTTCACCTAGTCGGCTCGGGGATTAGAACCAGCGACCTTTTGGTTACTGGCCCAACGCTCTTACCCACTAAGCTACCTGCCGCCCCTTCATCAATAAGTGCATCGATGATGTCGTCCCCACAGTGACCGTACGTACATACCCCAACCAGAAGCCATGGATTACAGGAAACATCCGCACTGAGCTAAAGGGTAGAGCTGCCGCTTTCAAGGAACGGGACTCTAACCCGGACGCTTATAAGAAATCCCGCTATGACCTCCGACGAACCATCAAACAGGCAAAGAGTCAATACAGGTCTAAGATTGAATCATACTACACTGGCTCTGACGCTCGTCGGATGTGGCAGGGCTTGAAAACTATTACAGACTACAAAGGGAAGCACAGCCGCGAGCTGCCCAGTGACACAAGCCTACCAGACGAGCTAAACCACTTCTATGCTCGCTTCGAGGCAAGCAACACTGAAGCATGCATGAGAGCACCAGCTGTTCCGGATGACTATGTGATCACGCTCTCCGTAGCCGATGTGAGTAAGACTTTTAAGCAGGTCAACATTCACAATTCCGCAGGGCCAGACGGATTACCAGGACGTGTACTCCGAGCATGTGCTGACCAACTGGCAAGTGTCTTCACTGACATTTTCAACATGTCCCTGACTGAGTCTGTAATACCAACATGTTTCAAGCAGACCACCATAGTCCCCGTGCCCAAGAACTCTAAGATAACCTGCCTAAATGACTACCGACCCGTAGCACTGATGTCTGTAGCCATGAAGTGCTTTGAAAGACTGGTCATGGCTCACATCAACAGCATAATCCCAGAAACCCTAGACCCACTCCAATTTGCATACCGCCCCAACAGATCCACAGATGATGCAATCTCTATCGCACTCCACACTGCCCTTTCCCACCTGGAAAAGAGGAACACCTACGTGAGAATGCTATTCATTGACTACAGCTCAGCATTCAACACCATAGTGCCCTCTAAGCTCATCACTAAGCTAAGGATCCTGGGACTAAACACCTCCCTCTGCAACTGGATCCTGGACTTCCTGACGGGCCGCCCCCAGGTGGTAAGGGTAGGTAACAACACATCTGCCACACTGATCCTCAACACGGGGGCCCCTCAGGGGTGCGTGCTCAGTCCCCTCCTGTACTCTCTGTTCACCCATGACTGCATGGCCAGGCACGACTCCAACACCATCATTAAGTTTGCCGACGACACAACAGTGGTAGGCCTGATCACCGACAACGATGAGACAGCCTATAGGGAGGAGGTCAGAGATCTGGCCGTGTGGTGCCAGGACAACAACCTCTCCCTCAACGTGACCAAGACAAAGGAGATGATTGTGGACTACAGGAAAAAAAAGAGGACTGAGCACGCCCCCATTCTCATCGACGGGGCTGTAGTGGAACAGGTTGAGAGCTTCAAGTTCCTTGGTGTCCACATCACCAACGAACTATCATGGTCCAAACACACCAAGACAGTCGTGAAGAGGGCACGACAAAGCCTATTCCCCCTCAGGAGACTAAAATGATTTGGCATGGGTCCTCAGATCCTCAAAAAATTCTACAGCTGCACTATCGAGAGCATCCTGACTGGTTGCATCACCGCCTGGTATGGCAACTGCTTGGCCTCTGACCGCAAGGCACTACAGAGGGTAGTGCGTACGGCCCAGTACATCACTGGGGCAAAGCTCCCTGCCATCCAGGACCTCTATACCAGGCGGTGTCAGAGGAAGGCCCTCAAAATTGTCAAAGACTCCAGCCACCCTAGTCATAGACTGTTCTCTCTGCTACCGCATGGCAAGCGGTACCGGAGTGCCAAGTCTAGGTCCAAAAGACTTCTCAACAGCTTCTACCCCCAAGCCATAAGACTCCTGAACAGCTAATCATGGCTACCCAGACTATTTGCACTGCGAAGTCAACAAGGTGAGGGTGGAACCAGAGCAAGAAAGAGAAAGGCTAATTGAAGAGTTGCTGAGACAGATAAGGGAGACTGAGGCTTCTATTGAGGTAAACTGCTACCAATGGAAGCTGGAGAGAGAGTTGTTTGAGAAACAGAGAGAAAGTGCAGTGTCAGACAGAAAAAATATGGAGCTCAAGATGGCAAAGCTGAAGGTGCAGAACATACTGCACTTGGCCAAGATAGGGAAGTTGACCGTGGAGAACACGAGGCTGTCAGCTGAGAATGAAAGGGTGAGAGAGGTGTCGGACAAACAGAGAGAAAGCGCAGTGTCAGACAGAAAAAAGATGGAGCTCAAGATGGAAAAGCTGAAGGTGCAGAACATACTGCACTTGGCCAAGATAGGGAAGTTGACCGTGGAGAACACGAGGCTGTTAGCTGAGAATGAAAGGCAGCAAGAGGTGATGGACAAACAGAGAGAAAGCGCAGCGACCGACAAACAAACAATGGTGGACAAGATATCAAAGGTGAAGATGTCCTTGGCCAAGGTATGGAAGGTGACAGTGGAGAACAAGAAGAGACTGTTAGCTGAGAATGAAAGGGTGGGGAAGGAGAAGGTGAGAGAGAGGAATGGATGGAACCTCATAAGAAATGGTTTGGAGACAGCTTTGGCCAAAGCAGACTAGGAGAGGAATCAGACCCTAGTAGCCTGGAAGGAGGACAGGGGGAGATGGGCCAAGGCCAAGGCTGGCCTACGAAGCCTCTTGGATCAACGGGGGGAAAGATGGATGAAGGAGAAGGAGGAGATTAAGAGGAGGAGCACGCAGGCAGCAGAGGAGTAGATAATTGAGCTGAGAGAGAAGGAGAGAGCGATAGAGGCTCTGGAAAGAGAAAAGATGAGGATTCTGTGCCTGAATGGACAAGAGAAGAAGGGATGGGAGATGGAAAAGAGAGAGATGGAGAAGGAGAACTGGAAGATTACAGAGGAGCGGGAGAGAAAGAGTAGTGAAATTGAGAAAATGCAAAGGGCCAAGAGAGATGGGCAATAGAGAAGAGGGATGTGGTAGAGAGGATGAAGGAGGCGTACATAAAGCTGTACCAGATGCAGACTGTCCTGAGGTTCAGAGAGCAAGAGCAGGCACAGGTACAGTACTCCATTTAACCAGTCACAGTTCAGGGAGGTCATAAGTCACCTCCTAATGGTTATACTATCAGATTCAACAGATTAAGTTGACTGCATGCTAGAGAAGGAGTAATAATAATATTTCAGATCACTGACCAACATGTATGGACTTTCTCTTTCAGATGGAAACTAAACGCGCCCAGAGAGTCAGGGCAAAGCAGGAGAAAAAGGAGAGGAAAGAAAGAGACTTGTTGGAGAAGAACAAAGTAAAATAACTGCTCAGAGCTAGAAAAGCAGAGAGTAAGGAAGAAGTGAGGAAGAATAAGGAGAGGGTGAAAGCCCACCTGGACGAGGTGGCAAGGAACTATAACGAAAAGAAACAGAGGGAGAAAGAAAGAGAAAAGCTGTTGAAAAAGGCATATGGCAAAGAAAATCACATGGTGTACATCCCAGACCTCATACTGAAGAAGATGTAAGAACACAACGCATATGGAAGAGTAAATATTATCAGCTAGCATTGGTCAAAAGTTAATTTCTATCTTCTTTCATTTAGTGGAATACTTCATCAATAAAATAATATGAGCATTTATTTGTCAGCATTCATTCCCATATGGAAGAAAGAACACACAAAATATGAGAAAAGTATAAGATGTGGATTAAAGGTTGATGTGGTTACTGGATAATGCAATGTGAAGGGCTAGATTCTATCAAATCGGAGGTGGAACTGCGTTAGAGATGGCAAATCCACAAGCAGCTCCTTGCATTAGCTTATCGCGTACACTGCCATTGGATGCAACGAGAGAGAGAGAGAGGCATCAACAGAATACCCTTAGGTGCATGAATGCCTAGTGTGTTTATGTATACGTGTGTGTCAGAGGAGGCTGGTGGGAGGAGGTATAGGAGGACAGGCTCGTTGTAATGGCTGGAATGGAATAAATGGAAGAGTTTCCATATGTTTGATGTGTTTGATACCATTCCATTTATTCCATTCCAGCCATTCCAATATGCCCATCCTCCTATAGCTCCTCCTACTAGCCTCCTCTGGTGTGTGTGTGTATGTGTCAGTGGTACACGCCTCTGATGAGCAACACTGCTCTTACCCCCTCATCCCCCATCAGTGGCTGTCTCCTGCCCCCTCTCCTCCATCCGTCTCTGGCCACCTCTCCTGCTCCAACTCCTCCATCCCTCTCTGGCACACTCTCCTGCCCCCTCTCCTCCATCCCTCTCTGGCCCACTCTCCTGGCCCCTCTCCTCCATCCCTCTCTGGCCACCTCTCCTGCTCCCACTCCTCCATCCCTCTCCTCCATCCCTCTCTGGCCTATTCTCCTGCCCCCTCTCCTCCATCCCTCTCTGGCCCACTCTCCTGCCCCCTCTCATCCATCCCTCTCTGGACACCTCTCTGGCCACCTCTCCTGCTCCCACTCCTCCATCCCTCTCCTCCATCCCTCTCTGGCCTTTTCTCCTGCCCCCTCTCCTCCATCCCTCTCTGGCCCACTCTCCTGCCCCCTCTCATCCATCCCTCTCTGGACACCTCTCTGGCCACCTCTCC
Source organism: Coregonus lavaretus (assembly GCF_964263955.1). NCBI lineage: Eukaryota > Metazoa > Chordata > Actinopteri > Salmoniformes > Salmonidae > Coregonus > Coregonus lavaretus. Next base: position 74,861 of record NW_028160778.1, read on the forward strand.
TGCTCCCACTCCTCCATCAATTATTACACTGAGTCTGGCCTTGACCTGGGCCTCCCGGTACCTCTCTGTCATCTCACCAGTTTGTAGTGGCAAATACAAAAAGTTATTGATGCCACTTACTAGTGACCTGGGGATAATTCCATTGCACACAATCCAATAAAAGAGAGAAATCCAATAATTTTAGTCCATTTATTTTCGTTATTTTCTTAAATCATTGTCACTAACAGAAAGAGTACGATATGAAACGGTTGAAAATTGTCTGTGCTCTCAGGCACACTAGTTCCCACCCACACAATTTTAATTTATTTTTTATTTTACCCTTATTTTACCAGGTAAGTTGACTGAGAACACATTCTAATTTACAGCAACGACTTGGGGAATAGTTACAGGGGAGAGGAGGCGGGATGAATGAGCCAATTGGAAGCAGGGGATGTGGTCCTCTGTAGCTCAGCTGGTATAGCACGGCGCTTGTAACGCCAAGGTAGTGGGTTCGATCCCCGCCACCACCCATACACAAAAAAATGTATGCACGCATGACTGTAAGTCGCTTTGGATAAAAGCGTCTGCTAAATGGCATATTATTATTATTAATATTAATTAGGTGTCCATGATTGTATGAGGGTCCAGATTGGGAATTTAGCCAGGACACCGGGGTTAACACCCCTACTCTTACAATAAGTGCCATGGGATCTTTAGTGACCACAGAGAGTCAGGACACCCATTTAACATCCCATCCGAAAGACGCCACCCTACACAGGGCAATGTCCCCAATCACTGCCCTGGGGCATTGCGATATTTTATTTTAGACCAGAGGAAAAAATGCCGGCACTTGCAGTCTAGGTAGGGCTTCATGTGCGAGATCTCTAATAGCGTCATTCTAGTGGAATCCAGAAAGAACAAAACCCTGTCCTCAAACATTTACATTTTATGTATTTAGTCTTCATAATCATCGTCCTTCATCAATTGTGTCTTTTTATTTTTATTTTTGCAAATTTAAAAGACCTAGCTAGCTAAAAGACAAAGTCAACCGGTTCCTTTAAAAATTGCAGCTAATTTTCTCATTCACCTGGCAGCCTTTTATATATTCAATGGGGGGGAAATGTAAATCAGCGGGGCAGTCGGGTGCTAAACAGGTAAATATAGGGATTAAATCAATAGAACACAAACATGATGAATAGCTCCTACAACCCCCTATTCTCTATATAATGCACTGGTCAAAAGTAGTTCAATGTGAATAGGGTGCCACGTGCTCCGTCGTCTCGCTGAGTCTGGCCTTGGACTCCCGGTACCTCTGTCATCTTACCTGTTTGAAGAAGCCATTCGTAGTAATTACCGTCTGACCATTTTCAACAGTGCAGCTTTGCTAAGGACTGATCTGAAGTCATGGTCCATATGGAAGTAGATTCTCCCAGGGCTTGCCAGGAATTGTGGCCAGGTATTTCCTCACTCCTCGGCACATTGCACCGATTAAAGAAGAAAGTTGTCCACTGAAAATGTATCTTCTAAAACTCGCTTTACGCCACAAGCTTGAGTGATGGGGTTCACTTCCAAAAAGGCATTTCCTATATAGCCATACTATAATTTAAAGGCAGACATCAGCGGGCAAACAATTATTTAAGATGAATTCAAATTGAAGGATGATTTAAGCGACGAGGGATAGAAGTTGGAAAACCTCATGATGTCATCACGTCAGACATCACTCTTAAACTTGCTGGAACTGTAATTGAGACTGAGAGTTGAGGTTCAGTTTTATAACTTGTATATAGATAGATAGGATGGAAAACATTATTAACCCCCAAGGACAAATTGATTGAATTTGTTCGAGGGCCAATGTGGGGGTCACAGGTCAGGATCAGACCACCTCCCCTAAAGCATGACAGGGGAAAGGTCAGGGGGGCAGATTCCCAGCCAGTAAAACACCCTGAGTGGAAATGTGTGTGTATGTGTCCTCATCTCCTCTACCACTCAGCGGGTTAATGTCTATCCATCCTCCCGCTGGCTGCAGCAACAGGAAGTGAGGTCATGCAGACAGTGTTTTATCAGGCCTTCAGGGAGCCAGTAAATCAGTTCTGTCTGTGTGTGTGCGTGTGTGTGTGCGTGCGTGCATATGTACATGTGCAGTCAGGGTATACGGTGCATGACTCCAAAGGGTAAATCACGCTCTATGTGTGTACTCTCTGTATGAGAGTGTGGGCCTCTCTTAGCAGCAGAGATCTGTCAGTTATGCGGGAGTATGTGGGAGTCCTCTACTGTTCTACAGTGAATTATCTTGGCACCTCAGCAAACTCATCATCGTCTCCCAAAGTACCAGCAGCTTCCCCTTCTCTTTCCTCTCTGTTTGTCTTTCCCTCCGTTGTCTTCTCTCTTCTTTCATTAAGAGCTAAATAAACCAGTGAAGAAGCCTAGCACCACTAGGACTGTGTTCCAGAGCTAGGCATGTCCAGTTGCTCTCTATCCCTCAGTGTTCTGTTGACACATCCTATCATTACTCACTGCTAGTTGTTCAGCAGGATCCATTCTGTTTTCAGTCTATGTATAGTCTTCCAGAGGCTAAACATGAACAAATCTGATGTTTTCCACTTAAAGGAAAATATAAAAGCATACTTGGAGGCTGCTCGGAGGCTTTCTTCCCCACCCCAAGGCCGGTATAGCTCTACCAGTGTTGCCAGATTCTATTGCCACTTTCTAGCACAATCAGAACCAAAATCCTGCCCAATCCACTAAAAAGTAGCCACATTTTAACAGATTTCTCTGTGAGCTGGGTGGGCGGGATTTGTATGTTTCTTGCATCGCATTTCTTTTAGGTGTGAAAATACCCAATCTGGCAACACTGAGCTCTACCTCCAGGACCACCAGTGGTAATGAGGGGATAGTAGAGAGGGGCCAGGGGAGGAAGCAGAGGGGGTTGTGGTTGTAGTTACTGGTGCTTCTTCATTTTAACAGAGGTGTGGTCTCCTTGATGGCTTTCTCACACTCCTCTCTCTGGACTGTTAAGCACTTTAGGCCCTGATTTCTCCCCCTACCTTCCTTTTCACTCCTCCTCTCAGACCAACAGCCCTCTTCCTCTGTGTTAGTCTTCAGCTGTGACAGACGCACAGAAGGGTGTCTCCCCTCCTCTAAAAGCTCAGACACACCGGTTGGATTGTCAAACGTTTGCCTGCCGACAGTTTTTTATTTATTTTTATTTCACCTTTATTTAGTACTTAGCACCTCTGAACAGTGTCGGCAGTCAATCTCTTATGTGTTCATTTACATTTACATTTTAGTCATTTAGCAGACGCTCTTATCCAGAGCGACTTACATTTAGTGAATACATATTTTATGCATTCACTAATGTATTCACACTGTATTTGTTCACACAGCAAAGACCTTGGAAGTCGTCAGCCACTCAGCCTTGTTAAAATACTCCAAACCAGAAGGTGGTAGTAGCGTTGTTTGGCAATGCATATATGTGCGTATTGCTTATGGTCTAGATTCCAAGTTATCTGCGCTAATGTCGTTATTTTGTACAAAACCCTTGTTGATACTAGCCAGATGGCCACTACTAGATAACTACCTAGCAAGATGATGAAGAAACCATTTAAGGCACTCTCCATAATCCCATATTGCCAGTGCCAGCCCATAGCCAAATGTTTAGCTAACTAGTTAATGTTAGCATATTCGCTAGCTAGCACAACATAGCTAGCTAGCTAAGGACATTGCACTAACTAGGTAGCTAACACAGGCAGCTGTTTAATGGAAACTATCTAATCCATTGTGATTTAATTATAATGGCAATACTAACTACAGTGGTTAGCTGTCTTGGAGGAAGTATTTAGTGTTGTGTGCATTGCGTCTGTGCACTTATCTAGCTACCATCCTATAGCCTACATTGCATATGAAGTGTGACTGGCTCATCTGTGGATGTACGCAGAAAATGCCGTCTTTAAAAATAAATAATTGCTGGCTCCCCCACATGGGGTTTCGTGCTCTCTGACTGGCTCAAAGTCAAGTTATTGGCCACTGACAAGCATTGCTATTCTACAAGTAGAATCGGTAGGTTCGTTGCTACTGGGTCGGCACACAGCAGGTACCATTTTTGTTCTAGCAAGAGAAGGAACGGCCTCCCTCTGTCATGGCCCAGTACTAAATGACTTTGTAGGATGGTGTGATGAATCACACTTGGTCCTCAATACCAACAAGATCAAAGAGAACAAAAACACAAGCGCACAAACAGGTGCGACAAAATACTCCAAAAACTAAGGAGCAAACTAGCTCAACCGAGCAAACGGTAATAATACAGCCTACCGGCACGACAGTAAAACAATCACACACAACACCTGACAAACACAACGAGAACTATATAGGACTAGGGGTGTAACGATCCATCTACTACATCGATGTATCGATTTATATTCATATGATCCAACTACATCGATCTGTGCTCGGCGAGTTGGCCTTTTGGACAACATATATCGATCTAACATCGTTTTAAAATGTAATAAATCGATTGTATCGATACTAGGAAATAACCCATTGGATTTAAGCACGTCAGACTTTATATGCAGGGGTGCACATAACTGGTACGCAGATACGCAAGCGCGACAAAAATCAGGAATGCGTAATGCCACTCGTGTTACTACGCGCCTTTGCGTACTTGACCGATCTTCTCATCTAACCTTACACATGCCATGTTGCTTGTCAACTACTGTCAGGGATGTCCAAAAAGCAACAGACATTACAGCTTCTTTGGCGTTTCGCCACCTACAAAGAAACGCCAACTGGAGCCAGAGCCGAAGAAAATACTTTTTTCGGAAAAGTGGCTCCAAGATGTGCAGTGGCTTGAAGCTAACGATGAGCGCACTGAAATGTGGTGCAAGATTTGCCGCTCAAATCCACATCTAGCAGACAAAACAGGTGCATTTTATAAAGGCTCAAAGAATTTCAACCATCCTTTATTTGACAAACATGAAAAGAGCAAGGAGCACACAAATGTGGCGCAAGCCATTGCTAAAAGCTAGCCGAGAATAAATGTCCAGTCGCCCACTTGCCAGACAAGCTGAATGAAGAACAGCGGCAAGCTCTGTTTAATATTTTTCTCTTTCCATAAAGCTAAACACGCACGTCCCATGTCTTCCTATTCTGAGGATGTTCCTTTACTGAATGCTTTTTGATGGATCTGAGGACATCACAAAAACTGAGCAGGAAATAGTTTACATTGTGTCTGTGTCCAGCAACGGAGAGTTTACTTCGGACTTTATTGGACTGATTGAATTGGGTGCTGACCGAACCGCACAGGCCATAACAGACGGACTTGTGAGACTTTTCCAGGACACAGGCTTGGATGACTGGACAAAGTTGGTCGCTAATTGCTAAAATATACTTAAGTATCAAAAGTAAAAGTACAAGTATAAATCATTTCAAATTCCTTACATAAAGCAAACCAGACGATTTTCTTGTTTTTTAAATGTACGTTCAGCCAGAGGCACACTCCAACACTCAGACAATTTACAAACAAAGCATTTGTGTTTACTGAGTCCCCCAGATCAGAGGCAGTAGGGATGTTCTCTTGATAAGGGTGTGAATTGGACCATTTTCTGTCCTGCTAAGCATTCAAAATGTAACAAGTACTTTTGGGTGTCAGGGAAAATGTATGGAGTAAAAAGTACATTATTTTCTTTAGGAATGTAGTGAAGTAAAAGTAAAAGTAGTCAAAAATATAAATAGTAAAGTCAAGTACAGATACCCCAAAAAACTACTTAAGTAGTACTTTAAAGTATTTTTACTTAAGTACTTTAAACCACTGGTTAACGCTCTTTCTTAGCTAGCTCGACTATGCACTTGCCTCTGCTAGCAATATACTGTGCTAACATTAGCCTATTCTGGACCACAGAAAATAACAGTTTTAAACAGTTGTAAAAACCCACTTCTTCCAGACAGAATAGTTCCTGTAGATTCAGACTTACTCATCGCCAATCTTTTGTTATGTCTCGTGGGTTTCATAACCACGTCTGAATAACAATTCAATAATGATGAGACGGGAGACAGGAATCAGTTCAACCATTTATCTGGAACGTGATCATCTCAACACATATAAACCCCCATGATGCTCTGCAACACAACCTCAATATACAACAAATACATACATAAGTAAATGGACACGAAACAAAACTCATAGAGGAATTTAAATGTTCATATGTTTGATAACTGGTTACAGAGGTGACATAACAAGCATAAGGTCCATTATAACACAGTGAAGTAGAGGTGGGAGCTAAAAGCAGACATGGACAGTGAGACGGTGTGAGGAGGTCAGGGGTGAAACACTAGATCAGGACAGGTAGAAATGGCAGGGCTGGAAATAGACACAGAGACACATTCTGATCATGGCTCAGACCTGACCTGAGACACCCAAACAGAAGATGCCATAGCAAAGTCCTGTCCAGTAGGCTATATGGGATTTCCTTTCATCAAAATCCTACACATGGAAATGTGTCCAGTGTGTGTGTGTGTGTGTGTCCAGTATATGTGTGTGTGTCCAGTTTGTGTGTGTGTGTGTGTGTCTAGTGTGTGTGTGTGTGTGTGTGTTCAGTGTGTGTCCCCAGTGTGTGTGTGTGTGTGTGTGTGCAGTGTGTGTGTGTGTGTGTGTGTCCGGTGTGTGTGTGTGTGTGTTTGTCCTGCGTGTGTGTGTCCAGTGTGTGTGTGTGTGTCCAGTGTGTGTGTGTGTTTATCTAGTGTGTGTGTCCAGTGTGTGTGTTTGTCCAGTGTGTGTTTGTCCTGTGTGTGTGTGTTTGTGTGTGTGTGTGTGTGTCCAGTGTGTGTGTTCAGTGTGTGTGTGTGTACAGTGTGTGTCTAGTGTATATGTGTGTGTGTGTCCAGTGTATGTGTGTGTGTGTGTCCAGTGTGTGTGTTTGTCCAGTTTGTGTGTGTGTGTGTATGTGTGTGTGTGTTTGTCTAGTGTGTGTGTGTGTGTGTGTGTGTGTCCAGTGTGTGTCCAGTGTTTGTGTGTGTGTGTGTGTGTGTGTGTGTGTGTGTGTCTAGTGTGTGTGTGTGTCCAGCGTATATGTGTGTGTGTCCGGTGTGTGTGTGTGTGTCCAGTGTATGTGTGTGTCCAGTGTGTGTCCAGTGTGTGTGTGTGTCCATTGTGTGTGTGTGTCCAGTGTGTGTGTCCAGTGTGTGTGTGTGTGTGTGTGTGTGTGTGTGTCCAGTGTATGTGTGTGTGTGTGTGTGTGTGTGTGTGTGTGTGTGTTTAGTGTGAGTGTGTCCAGTGTGTGTGTTTGTCCAGTGTGTGTGTTTGTCCAGTGTTTGTGTGTGTTTGTCCAGTGTGTGTGTGTGTGTGTGTGTCCAGTGTGTGTGTGTGTCCAGTGTGTGTGTGTGTCCAGTGTGTGAGTGTGTCCAGTGTGTGTGTGTGTCCAATGTGTGTGTGTCCAGTGATTGTGTGTGTGTGTGTCCAATGTGTGTGTGTCCAGTGTGTGTGTGTGTCCAGTGTGAGTGTATCCAGTGTGTGTGTGTGTGTGACCAGTGTGTGTGTTCAGTGTGTGTGTGTGAGTGTCCAATGTCTGTGTGTCCAGTGTGTGTGTTTGTCCAGTGTGAATGTGTTTAGTGTGTGTGTATGTCCAGTGTGTGTGTGTTTGTGTGTGTGTGTGTCCAGTGTGTGTGTTCAGTGTGTGTGTGTGTCCAGTGTGTGTGTGTGTGTGTCCAGTGTGAGTGTGTCCAGTGTGTGTGTTTGTCCAGTGTGTGTGTATGTGTGTGTGTTTGTGTGTGTCCAGTGTGTGTGTGTGTTTGTCCAGTGTGTGAGTATGTGTGTGTGTGTGTGTTTGTGTGTGTGTGTGTGTGTATTGTGTCCAATGTGTGTGTGTGTCCAGTGTGTGTGTGTCCAGTGTGTGAGTGTGTCCAGTGTATATGTGTGTGTGTGTGTGTCCAGTGTATATGTGTATGTGTGTGTGTCCGGTGTGTGTGTGTGTGTGTCCAGTGTGTGTGTGTGTCCAGTGTGTGTGTTCAGTGTGTGTGTGTGTGTGTATTTGTACAGTGTGTGTGTGTGTGAGTGTGTCTAGTGTGTGAGTGTGTCCAGTGTATATGTGTGTGCGTGTGTGTCCGGTGTGTGTGTGTGTCCAGTGTATATGTGTATGTGTGTGTGTCCGGTGTGTGTGTGTGTGTGTGTGTGTCCAGTGTGTGTGTGTGTCCAGTGTGTGTGTGTGTCTAGTGTGTGTGTTCAGTGTGTGTGTCCAGACGTGTGTGTGTCCAGTGTGTGTGTGTGTGTGTATGTCCAGTGTGACTGTGTCCAGTGTGTCCATTGTGTGTGTGTGTGTGTGTTTGTGTGTGTGTGTGTTTGTGTGTGTCCAGTGTGTGTATGTGTTTGCGTGTGTACAGTGTGTGTGTGTGTCCAGTGTGTGTGTGTGTGTGTGTGTGTGTGTCTAGTGTGTGTATGTGTGTGTGTGTGTGTGTCCAGTGTATTTGTGTGTGTGTGTCATGTGTGTGTGTGTGTCCAGTGTGTGTGTGTCCAATGTGTGTGTGTGTCCAGTGTGTGTGTGTCCAGTGTGTGTGTGTCCAGTGTGTGTTTGTCCAGTGTGTGTGTGTGTTTGTGTGTCCAGTGTGTGTGTGTGTCCAATGTGTGTGTGTGTCCAGTGTGTGTGTGTGTCCAGTGTGTGTGTGTGTCCAGTGTGTGTGTTCAGTGTGTGTGTTTGTCCAGTGTGTGTGTGTGTGTGTTTGTGTCCAGTATACGTGTGTGTGTGTGTGTTTTTGTGTGTGTGTGTTTGTGTGTGTGTGTGTGTGTACAGTGTGTGTGTGTGTACAGTGTGTACAGTGTGTGTGTGTATAATGCGTTTGTGTGTGTGTGTTCACAGTGTGTTTGTGTGTGTGTTGTGTTTGACACAGGTGTCCGGTGTTTGTGTGTGTCCAGTGTGTGTGTGTGTCCAGTGTGTGTGTGTACAGTGTGTGTGTGTGAGTGTGTCTAGTGTGTGTGTGTGTGTCCAGTGTGTGTATTTGTCCAGTGTTTGTGTGTGTGTGTGTGTCCAGTGTGTGTGTGTGTGTGTGTGTGTTTGTGTGTGTCCAGTGTGTGTGCGTGTGTGTGTGTCCAGTGTGTGTGTGTCAGTGTTACCATGGTTATTATTTACAGGGACACTGAGGAGTCAACATCATCAACCCTAAACCCTGGATAGAGGGGCTCAGTGAATGTGGAGTGGAATGTGTTCAGGTGGGTCAGTGTGTCAGAGGAGACTCTGTAGAAGGACAGAGTGCCGGCTGGCCAGTCCAGATACACTCCTACTCTGTGGGGGCTGGAGGAGGGGACGTCTATGGTAGTGAACTTATTATTGTGCCAGGCAGAGTAACTGTTGTCAAAGCAGAACAGACTCCAGGACTTGTCATTACATCCAATCCCACAGTCACTACCCCTTCCTCTCCTGCTGATTCCTTTATATGCCACTCCTATACCAGCCCATCTCCCACTCCACTCTACCTCCCAGTAACAGCGTCCAGTCAGACCCTCTCTACACAGCACCTGTTCCCAGTCCTCAAATCTCTCTGGGTGATCAGGATACGGCTGCTTCTCTCTCCTCCGTGTCACCTTTCTGTTCTCCTCAGACAGAGAGAGGAATCTGTTTACTGTGTTTAGGTCCAGTGTGAGATCACAGACATCTGATGGATGAAACCAGACACAATATTAGAAATCATCATTATTCACATTAGAATGTTAACTCACTTTTCACTAATTCATTTAATGTAGATGTTTCTAGGTATCAAAATGAGAAGTTAAGGTAACTTGAGATTTGTTCAATGCTCATATGTTATACTGTATGGTAATATAAAACACACTTATTCTCATTAATTACACACACACACATCCTGAACAAGTGTCACACCCTGGCTCTGGGACTCTATTTGTTGAGCCAGGGTGTGTTTATTCTATGTGTTATATTTCTATGTTGGGGGTTCTAGTTTGTCATTTTCTATGTTGGCCTGAGTGACTCCCAATCAGAGGCAACGAGTGTCAGCTGTTTGCTGGTTGTCTCTGATTGGGAGCCATATTTAAACTGTCGGTTTTCCTTTGTGTTTTGTGGGTTCTTGTTTCGAGTTGGTTGTGTTTTACCGTGTACTGTCACGTTACCGTCTTTTGTTGTTTTGATCACGTTTCGCTAATAAATGAGTATGTTTGCCTGCAACGCTGCGCCTTGGTCTACTCCTTACCCTGACGATCGTGACAGAAGAACCCAACCTTAAAAGGACCAAGCAGCGTGTCCAGGAGCAGGCAGACTGGACATGGGAGGAAGCGCCAGGTAAAGAGATGGAGAGGTTGGCGATGGCCCAGGTGGGCAAATCGTGGTCCTGGGAAGACATGCTCGGGGGCAAGGGACCTTGGGGTAGGATTAAGGCCCTGGCGAGAGAGGAGCAGCGGCGTCAGCAGTGTCATCGTCGGAAGGACGAGAGGCAACCCCAAAACATTTTTAGGGGGGGGCACACGGCATGGGCGGCTGGGCAGCAGGAGGCTGCCACAGGGCGATTTGGAGAGGAGGCCACCGGGTTTGGGGGGCCAGAAGGCAGGTTGGCGGAGCCTGGATGGAGAGCGGAACCAACTTCCCGTGCTCAGGCATGGCAGCATGGGACGGGGCAGGTTCTGCGGTATGCGGAGCGGTGTACTGTGCCACGAGTGGTCCGGCATAGTCCTGTACGTCCTGTGCGAGCACCCCGCACGTGTCGTGCGAAGGTGGGTATGCAGCCAGGACGGAGTGTTCCGGCTCAACGCTCGTGGTCTCCAATGCCTCTCCGCGGTCCCGGATATCCTGCTCCAGTGTCACGTGCTGTTATGCCAGTACGGGTACACAGCCCTGTACGTCCTGTGCGGATGCCACACACAGAGTGTGTGAGGGTAGGCATTCAGCCAGGACGGGTGGTGGCCGCTCTTCACTCCAGGTCTCCTATCCGTCTCCACAGCCCGGTTCGGCCTGTCCCTGCTCCACGCACCAAGCCTACGGTGTGCGTCGCCAGCCCAGCCCGGCCTGTCCCTGCTCCACGCACCAAGCCTACGGGGTGCGTCGCCAGCCCAGCCCGGCCTGTCCCTGCTCCATGCACCAAGCCTACGGGGTGCGTCGCCAGCCCAGCCCGGCCTGTCCCTGCTCCACGCACCAAACCTACGGTGTGCGTCGCCGGCCCGGCCCGGCCTGTTCCTGCCACTCGCACCAAACCTACGGTGCGCGTTGCCAGCCCGGCCCGGCCTGTTCCTGCCACTCGCACCAAGCCTACGGTGTGCGTCGCCAGCCCGGCCCGGCCTGTTCCTGCCACTCGCACCAAACCTACGGTGCGCGTCGCCAGCCCGGCCCGGCCTGTTCCTGCCACTCGCACCAAACCTACGGTGCGCGTCGCCAGCCCGGCCCGGCCTGTTCCTGCCACTCGCACCAAGCCAGGGGTGCGAGTCGCCAGCCCGGCCCGGCCTGTTCCTGCCACTCGCACCAAGCCAGGGGTGCGAGTCGTCAGCCTGGTCCAGCCTGTTCCTGCCACTCGCACCAAGCCAGGGGTGCGAGTCGTCAGCCTGGTCCAGAACGTTCCTGCTACTCGCACCAAGCCAGGGGTGCGAGTCGTCAGCCTGGTCCAGCCCGTTCCTGCTACTCGCACCAAGCCAGGGGAGCGAGTCGTCAGTCCGGTGAGGCCCGTTCCGGCTCCACGCACCAAGCCAGGGGTGCGAGTCGTCAGTCCGGTAAGGCCCGTTCCGGCTCCACGCACCAAGCCAGGGGTGCGAGTCGTCAGTTCGGTGAGGCCCGTTCCGGCTCCACGCACCAAGCCAGGGGTGTGAGTCGTCAGTCCGGTGAGGCCCGTTCCGGCTCCACGCACAAAGCCAGGGGTGCGAGTCGTCAGCCCGGTCCGGCCAGTTGCTACTCCACGCACCAAGCCAGGGGTGCGCATCGTCAGCCCGGTCCGGTCCATTCCTGCTCCACGCACCAAGCCAGGGGTGTGTATCGTCAGCCCGGTTCGGCCAGGTGCTACTCCACGCACCAAGACAGGGGTGCGCATCGTCAGCCCGGTCCGGTCCGTTCCTGCTCCACGCACCAAGCCAGGGGTGCGTGTCGTCAGTCCGGCTCCGGCCAGCGGGGCTAGACCGGACCAGGGGCGCTATGGGGGGTTGATTGGAGGGTGGTGGGCAAGGCCGGAGCCAGAACCGCCGCCGAGGAGGTATGCCCACCCAGCCCTCCCCTGTTTAGCTCTTATTGAGGCGCGGTCGCAGTCCGCGCCTTTAGGGGGGGTACTGTCACACCCTGGCTCTGGGACTCTATTTGTTGAGCCAGGGTGTGTTTATTCTATGTGTTATATTTCTATGTTGGGGGTTCTAGTTTGTCATTTTCTATGTTGGCCTGAGTGACTCCCAATCAGAGGCAACGAGTGTCAGCTGTTTGCTGGTTGTCTCTGATTGGGAGCCATATTTAAACTGTCGGTTTTCCTTTGTGTTTTGTGGGTTCTTGTTTCGAGTTGGTTGTGTTTTACCGTGTACTGTCACGTTACCGTCTTTTGTTGTTTTGATCACGTTTCGCTAATAAATGAGTATGTTTGCCTGCAACGCTGCGCCTTGGTCTACTCCTTACCCTGACGATCGTGACAACAAGCATGAAAACACACACACACACACACACACACACACACACACAGACACACAAATTGTCAAAGCAACTCTTTGTAAACTTTGTTGTCCCTGATTTGTGATTCTGTAGAACTACAGCTGATATTTAATATGACCAAGTAAGTAATGATGGTGGTCTTTGACTTTGACTTCACTTGAATTAAGACTTATTCTTAGTCATATTCTTCACAGCAGTCAACACTCACATTTTCTAAGTCCAGGTTTCATTGTGTTCTCTCCACCATGTTCCACACTGTAGCGGTAAGCAGAAGAACAGACAGTCATTGCTGGATACACCTGAACTCACACACACACACACACACACACACACACTGGACACACACACACACACACCGGACACACACACACACACACACACACACACACACACACAAACACACACACACACTGGACACACACACACACACTGGACACACACACACACACACACACCGGACACAGACACACAGGTAGTTGAGGTAATATGTACATGTAGGTAGGGATAAAAGTGACTAGGCAATCAGGATAGAGATGACATCTCCTCATCCAGGGAGTGCAAACACACACACACACACACACACACACACACACACACACACACACACACACACACAGGGAGGGAATGTTGTGTTAGTTTAATATTGTTTCAGGACTATGAAAATGGAAAAAAGGATTAGCCTATGGATTATGAAAACAACAAAAATAAATGGGAAAATGGGAGAGGAGAAATTACTAGAGACAGTGTTGTTTAACTCACTGACCATGACCCATAAGTTCTTCTTACCTTTGTTCACTAGAAAAGTCTCCCTCTCTAAACTCTATAGGATGACCCATAGACCAGTCACTCTTCATGGATACACAGCTGGGTACAGGGGAGGCTGGTCTCTCCTGCTTGATTGGGCTTCAACACAACAGAGACAAACATTATTTATCTAATCTACTTTGAGTGCTAATAAACAATGTTTAGTTTGAATGTGGGGTTCGCTTTTTGCCTCCAGGTTCACTATGTTTTCAAAAACGATGCATCTGTGGTATTATTTAGGATACTAAATACAGAATATTATCATAGGCTACACTAAATAAAACATATTATTTAAACAACAATGGGAAGTTTCACAGAAAATAATTGTTCAACTATAGCAGGGAATCTTGTGCCTATGTTGATGTCTGAACCCAATCCCCGTCCCTACCTGCTGAGCTCCCATTCAGGGGCTACAAACTGGAAGACATCAAAGTAAATGTGTAAATAAGGTGTCCAGTAGAGGTCAGTGTTTGGAAAATACTTTGCTTCGAAAAAAGCACCGGCACCAGGGCGAAATCAGTGAGATCTCTCGCATTTTGCAACACATGGTTTGAAAAAGCATGAGATTAAACAAAGCTTCGGACGTCATTGATCATGTGGTAATGTTACTTCGAAACTATCCATGGCAGCGTTTCAAACACTTAAAAGACTCCCTCTCCCCTCAGCCCTCAAGTTAAGTGGACACTTCTGATGATGTATCATGACGTATGATGAGTGGACACTTCTGATGACGTATCATGACGTATGATGAGTTGACACTTCTGATGAGGATGTTATTCGAAAACATAATGTTAACTTTCACTGCTATGCGGATGACACACAGCTGTACATTTCAATGAAACATGGTGAAGCCCCAAAATTGCCCTCGCTAGAAGCCTGTGTTTCAGACATAAGGAAGTGGATGGCTGAAAACTTTCTACTTTTAAACTCGGACAAAACAGAGATGCTTGTTCTAGGTCCCAAGAAACAAAGAGATCTTCTGTTAAATCTGACAATTCATCTTGATGGTTGTAAAGTCGTCTCAAATAAAACTGTGAAGGACCTCGGCGTTACTCTTGACCCTGATCTCTCTTTTGACGAACATATCAAGACTGTTTCAAGGACAGCTTTTTTCCATCTACGTAACATTGCAAAAATCAGAAATTTTCTGTCCAAAAATGATGCAGAAAAATTAATCCATGCATTTGTTACTTCTAGGTTAGACTACTGCAATGCTCTACTTTCCGGCTACCCGGATAAAGCACTAAATAAACTTCAGTTAGTGCTAGAATCCTGACTAGAACCAAGAAATTTGATCATATTACTCCAGTGCTAGCTTCCCTACACTGGCTTCCTGTTAAGGCAAGGGCTGATTTCAAGGTTTTACTGTTAACCTATAAAGCGTTACATGGGCTTGCTCCTACCTATCTTTCCGAGTTGGTCCTGCCGTACATACCAATACGTACGCTACGGTCACAAGACGCAGGCCTCCTAATTGTCCCTAGAATTTCTAAGCAAACAGCGGGAGGCAGGGCTTTCTCCTATAGATCTCCATTTTTATGGAACAGTCTGCCTACCCATGTGAGAGACGCAGACTCGGTCTCAACCTTTAAGTCTTTACTGAAGACTTATCTCTTCAGTAGGTCATATGATTGAGTGTAGTCTGGCCCAGGAGTGTGAAGGTGAACGGAAAGGCTCTGGAGCAACGAACAGCCCTTGCTGTCTCTGCCAGGCCGGTTCCCCTCTCCACTGGGGTTCTCTGCCTCTAACCCTGTTGCAGGGGCTGAGTCACTGGCTTGCTGGTGCTCTTTCATGCCGTCCCTGGGAGGGGTGCGTCACTTGAGTGGGTTGAGTTACTGACGTGATCTTCCTGTCTGGGTTGGCGCCCCCCCTTGGTTTGTGCTGTGGTGGAGACCTCTGTGGGCTATACTCGGCCTTGTCTCAGGATTGTAAGTTGGTGGTTGGGGATATCCCTCTAGTGGTGCGGGGGCTGTGCTTTGGCAGAGTGGGTGGGGTTATATCCTTCCTGTTTGGCCCTGTCCGGGGGTTTCTTCGGATGGGGCCACAGTGTCTCCGGACCGCTCCTGTCTCAGCCTCCAGTATTTATGCTGCAGTAGTTTATGTGTCGGGGGGCTGGGGTTAGTTGGTTATACCTGGAGTACTTCTCCTGTCTTATCCAGTGTCCTGTGTGAATTTAAGTATGCTCTCTCTAATTCTCTCGTTCTCTCTTTCTCTCTGAGAACCTGAGCCCTAGGACCATACGTCAGGACTACCGGGCATGATGACACCTTGCTGTCCCCAGTCCGCCTGGCCTTGCTGCTATTCCAGTTTCAACTGTTCTGCCTGCGGTTACGAAACCCCTACCTGTCCCAGACCTGCTGTTTTCAACTCTTAATGATCGGCTATGAAAAGCCAACTGAGAGACCTGAGCCCTAGGACCATACGTCGGGACTACCGGCCGTGGTGACTCCTTGCTGTCCCCAGTCCGCCTGGCCTTGCTGCTATTCCAGTTCTGCCTGCGGTTATGGAACCCCTACCTGTCCCAGACCTGCTGTTTTCAACTCTTAATGATCGGCTATGAAAAGCCAACTGAGATTTATTCCTGAGTATTATTTGACCATGCTTGTCACTTATGAACATTTTTGAACATCTTGGCATGGTTCTGTTATAATCTCCACCCGGCACAGCCAGAAGAGGACTGGCCACCCCTCATAGCCTGGTTCCTCTCTAGGTTTCTTCCTAGGTTTTCGCCTTTCTAGGGAGTTTTTCCTAGCCACCGTGCTTCTACACCTGCATTACTAGCTGTTTGGGGTTTTAGGCTGGGTTTCTGTACAGCACTTCGAGATATTAGCTGATGTAAGAAGGGCTATATAAAATAAAATTGATTGATTGATTGATTGATGACGTATCATGACGTATGATGAGTGGACACTTCTGATGACATATCATGACGTATGATGAGTTGACACTTCTGATGACGTATCATGACGTATGATGAGTGGACACTTCTGATGACATATCATGACGTATGATGAGTGGACACTTCTGATGACATATCATGACGTATGATGAGTGGACACTTCTGATGACATATCATGACGTATGATGAGTGGACACTTCTGATGACATATCATGACGTATGATGAGTGGACACTTCTGATGACGTATCATGACGTATGATGAGTGGACACTTGCAGGGCAAAGGGCGAGGGAAGAATGAATTATTTTTAAATGGACCGCCCTTGCCCTGAAAGGTGTCACTCGTTTGTCCCACGGTTGTGTTTTCAGTCATCATAGCGACCGTTCTTTCTGCGTGGTGTGTGGGAAATGCATGTTACATCTTCAGCCGTTGTAGGAAAGATACACTTAAAACACTGGTAAGCCTAAATTCCATCACTATCGGGAAACCGGGCCCAGAGTGACTTACAATACAATTGCTGTATTATAGTGTATTTTAGCTTTTAAAAGACTTGATTTGCCCTAACAAATTGTTTTAATGAACTATAATCCACATAATAATTCACATTTCATGTTGCTGCAGGATAATTTTTCTGCTGTGAGAAACTGGGTCAAATTAAGATATGGTATCTGTAAGTGCATTTATCTTAAGATAGCTAAGTGAGACAACCACATATCACAGTGAAATTTACAGGATACGAACATCCCATTCCAGCTAAACATTGGATATATAGCGATTTGCAAAAAAAAACATTTTCATACACATCTAAAATCTAATAATAAAAAATCTGAGATCAGTAACGCTTTGAACACACCGACTGCGTCATTGCATTTGGTACCAGAAGTACATTCATTTCCAATGGAACGCTGTGTTTGCCTTGCAGCATTGCGTTGCAGAGGCAGTTGCAGTGCGTTCTGTGTGGTGCATAAATTGGATTTATCTAACGTATGCGTCAAACTGTATGCGTAAACAGGTTGACAGATATGGTAGCAGAAGGTGAATGTTTAACTTTTGTTGCACACATATTTAGATGATGCTGCATACTATTTTGCGCAATGACGCAGTCGGTGTGTTCAAAGTGTAATATTGAAGTTACCCATAAGCAATCATTTCTGATGAAAAAACGAATGTGAAAAAATTGTAGACAAGAGTTTTGGAAATGTACAAAACTGTAATCTCACCTCTTAGCTTTGGTGTCATGTTCCCCAAAGAGGCTAATTTTAGAGGCAGGGCCCCCATCCTCTCTCTCCCCAGAGAGACTCATTTTAGAGGCAGGGCCCCCCTCCTCTCTCTCCCCAGAGAGATTCATTTTAGAGGCAGGGCCCCCCTCCTCTCTCTCCCCAGAGAGACTCATTTTAGAGGCAGGGCCCCCCTCCTCTCTCTCCCCAGAGAGACTCATTTTAGAGGCAGGGACCCCCTCCTCTCTCTCCCCAGAGAGACTCATTTTAGAGGCAGGGACCCCCTCCTCTCTCTCCCCAGAGAGACTCATTTTAGACCACTGACCCCTAAACAGAGATGCAGCATGTTGGTTGTGGTGAACACAGTGACAACTCATTCTAGAATTTCCATTGTTCTCTTTTACTCATGATCTCATAGAAATAAAACATTTACTAACAGACATATTGAAACAGTCAGGCTATTTAATGCAATCAGATGAACATCTGGTTGTGACATCTCTTCTCCATGTTAACTGTCAATAATAATAATAAGTCACTGTTTGTTAAGGTAGTTATAGACAGTGCAGCAACACAAGGCCGTGTCTCACACTTATTTGTATTCATTAAAATTATCTTTGAATCTGAGAATGTAGACAGAAGGGCTAAAACAGGCATGATTGATCTGAGGGGAAATCATTGATACATTCAGAAAGTATTTTTGCAACAAGTAGGATATTTATATTATGTAAAGTAGGCTAGGTTATAATATATAATAGTGGTTTGTTAGTGATATGCAGATGGAGGTCTATACCTCAGCTATAGCCTACATATCCTAGATGACCAGCCTAAACCTGTTCAGATCAGTTCCCATAACGTTATAACAGTAACAGTAGCAGGAGCCTAGTCCTGATACAGATGGAGGTCTATACCTCAGCTATAGCCTACATATCCTAGATGACCAGCCTAAACCTGTTCAGATCAGTTCCCATAACGTTACAGGCCTACCAGTAGCAGGACAGAGCATGTACACTATATATAAAAGTATGTGGACACCCCTTCAAATGAGTGGATTCGGCTATTTCAGCCACACCCGTTGCTGACAGGTGTATACAATCGAGCACACAGCCATGCAATCTCCATAGCCAAACATTGGCAGTAGAATGGCCTTACTGAAGAGCTCAGTGACTTTCAACGTGGCACCGTCATAGGATGCCACCTTTCCAACAAGTCAGTTCGTCAAATTCCTGCCCTGCTAGAGCTGCATGTTTGTTGATTTATGTAATGGCAGATATTTTAATGCTTTATGTAATGTATTTTATCTATTGAAATATAATTTTGATATAGTTTAAAATTTAGTTTCATGGTCATTTATTATGTTTTCCAGAATCTCCAACCAAACTCTGAGATCAGTCTCTCCAGTACCCAGTCATCTGTCCATGAAGAGTGACTTCTCTATGGATCATCCTTTCCATTTTAGTGATAAATCAGGGACCTTTGACCCCAGGTAAGTTACTGGTCAGAATTGATGATATTACTATTGAAGAGGAGAATATTCTAGATCTGAAACCAGATGTATTTTGTGTATCTGAGTATATACTGTAAAGCATCTGCTTATAATTTGTTGTTTATGTCATATATTTTAATACACTGAGTGTACAACATTTTCCACAACATTTCCAACGGAGACCATCAGGTTGGTAAGTCATCATACTGTAGCTCAAACCTACTGTGATGACGACCTAACTTTATAATAGTTCGTAGCCTACCTAGCAGAATCTGCCCGTCTTTCTTTCAAAATCAACACATTTATCCGTCTTCTAATGCAGTGGTGTAAAGCACTTAAGTAAAAATAATGTGTACCCGTAGTATGCGCTCCAGCAGGTATATCTCACTGGTCATCCCCAAAGCCAACACCTCCTTTGGCCGCCATTCCTTCCAGTTCTCTGCTGCTAATGACTGGAACGAACTGCAAAAATCTCTGAAGCTGGAGACTCTTATCTCCCTCACTAACTTTAAGCATCAGTTGTCAGAGCAGCTTACCGATCACTGCACCTGTACACAGCCCATCTGAAATTAGCCCACCCAACTACCTCATCCCCATATTGTTATTTATTTTGCTAATTTGCACCCCAGTATCTCTATTTGCACATCATCTTCTGCACATCTATCACTCCAGTGTTAATACTATTGTAATTATTCTGCACTATGGCCTATTTATTGCCTTACCTCCATAACTTACTACATTTGCACACACTGTATATATATTTTCTATTGTGTTATTGACTGTATGTTTTGTTTTACCCCATGTGTAACTCTGTGTTGTTGTTTTTATCGCTCTGCTTTGCTTTATCTTGGCCAGGTCGCAGTTGTAAATGAGAACTTGTTCTCAACTGGTTAAGCTGGTTAAAATAAAGGTGAAATAAAATACAATACAAATTTTGCAGGGGTACCAGGTCGTTGAGGTAATATGTACATGTAGGTAGGGGTGAAAGTAACTAGGCAATCAGGATAGAGATTACATCTCCTCATCCAGGGAGTGCACACACACACACACACACACACACACACACACACACACTCACACACTCACACACACTCACACACAGCGAATGTTTTAGGACTATGAAAATGGAAAAAAGGATTAGCCTATGGATTATGAAAACAACAAAAATAAATGGTAAAATGGGAGAGGAGAAATGACTAGAGACAGTGTTGTTTAACTCACTGACCATGACCCATGAGTTCTTCTTACCTTTGTTCACTAGAAAAGTCTCCCTCTCTAAAGTTTAGAGGTTGTTCCATAGACAGGTCACTCTTCATGGACACACAGCTGGGTACAGGGGAGGCTGGTCTCTCCTGCTTGATTGGGCTTCAACATAACAGAGACAAACATTATGTCTCTCATCTACTCTGAACTCAGATGGGGAAACATGAGAAGAGTTTCATTCCAAAACGCTATATATCCATTTTCAGAAATGTTCGTAAATTAGATTTTATTGTTTAAATAAATTATTAAACCACTACAAGGCTTTATAATGGCTTCTAAAGTGGGTAATTTCCTCTTAAAGTTTCGGACTTGATTTTCCCTGATGAAAAATGGATCAGCCCTTACAAAAAATGCCCCTTAATTATAATCCACATAAAAATTCACATTTGCTGTTGCTGCAGGATTATTTTCCTGCTGTGAGAAACTGGGTCAAATTAAGATATGGCATCTGTAAGAGCGTTCATCTTAAAATAGCTAGGTGAGACGACCACATATCACAGTCAAATATACAGGATACGAACATTACATTCCAGCTAAACAATGGAAAAAATGTTTGGAAAAAATCTCATTTTCATACACATCTAAAATCTACAATAGTTATATTGAAGGTACCCATTAGTAATCATTTCTGATGAAAAAACACAATTTTTTTTTGTTGTTGTTGCATATAGCGTTTTGGAATATAAATTCTTAAACAATATTGTCAGCTCACCTCTTAGTTTTGGTGTCATGTCCCTCAGAGAGACTCATTTTAGAGGCAGGGACCCCCTCCTCTCTATCCCCAGAGAGACTCATTTTAGACCACTGACCCCTAAACAGAGATGCAGCATGTTGGTTGTGGTGAACACAGTGACAACTCATTCTAGAATGTCCATTGTTCTCTTTTATTCATGATCTCTTAGAAATAAAACATTAACTAACAGACACATCCAAACAGTCAGGTTATTTAATGCAATTACTTTTTCGAGCCCAATGACTCCTCAAAACCCACCCACAAGGCCTGAAAACTAGGCCAAAACATAGCCCCTGATAGGCCTACATCTTATTTCAGACAGCCTCCAGTAGCCTGGGCAACATGTAGGCAAGATGTAAGCTGAATGATTTAGCAGCTTGCTTAGTTGAAATTGACAGACTAATTTATTTAACATGAATAGCAAGACGATTTTGAGGTAAGAAGCACTTCTGTTGCCCAGTATCCTGCTGGAATAGGCTACTGAGGATGGGGTCGTAATTTCAACCAATGAATCAAATATTAATTATATGGATATGAACTGAATAGGTCCATGCTTGTCAACAACAGCCAGGTTATTTTTTTACTGTAGCCTAATTTCTCTCTCTCTCTCTCTCTCTCTCTCTCTCTCTCTCATCTCTCTCTCTCTCTCTCTCTCTCTCTCTCTCTCTCTCTCTCTCTCTCTCTCTCTCTCTCTCTCTCTCTCTCTCTCTCTCTCTCTCTCTCTCTCTCTCTCTCTCTCTCTCTCTCTCTCTCTCTCTCTCTCTCTCTCCCTCTCCTCTCCCCTCTCGTCCCCTCCCCCCCGTAGGTTTAGCCTACGGATTATGAAAAAAACAAAAATAAATGGTAAAATGGGAGAGGAGAAATGACTAGAGACAGCGTTGTTTAACTCACTGACCATGACCCATGAGTTCTTGTTACCTTTGTTCAGTAGAAAAGTCTCCCTCTCTAAAGTTTAGAGGTGGAGCCATAGACCGGTCACTCTTCATGGACACACAGCTGGGTACAGGGGAGGCTGGTCTCTCCTGCTTGATTGGGCTTCAACACAACAGAGACAAACATTACATCTCTCATCTACTCTGAGCTTAGATGGGGAAACAAGAGTTTCATTCAAAAACGCTATATATCCATTTTCAGAATTGTTGGTAAATTTGCTTTTAATGTTTAAAGAAATTATTAAAGCACTACAATGCTTTATAAAGGTGTCTAAAGTGTGTAATTTCCACTTACAAATGTCAGACTTGATTTTCCCTGATGAAAAATGTATGAACCCCTACAGAAAATATCCCTTAATTATAATCCACCTAAAAATTCACATTTGCTATTGCTGCAGGATTATGTTCCTGCTGTGAGAAACTGGGTCAAATTAAGATATGGCATCTGTAAATGCATTCATCTTAAGGTAGCTAGGTGAGACAACCACGTATCACAGTCAAATATACAGGATACGAACATTACATTCCAGCTAAACAATGGTTTTAAATCACATCTCAATTCTACAATAGTTATATTGAAGGTACCCATTAGTAATCATTTCTGATGAAAAAACACAAATGTGATTTTCTTTTCTCCTATATAGCGTTTTGGAATATAAATTCTTAAACAAAATTGTCAGCTCACCTCTTAGTTTTGGTGTCATGTTCCCCAAAGAGACTCATTTTAGAGGCAGGGACCCCCGCCTCTCTCTCCCCAGAGAGACTCATTTTAGAGGCAGAGCCCCCCTCCTCTCCCTCCCCAGAGAGACTCATTTTAGAGGCAGGGCCCCCTTCCTCTCCATCCCCAGAGAGACTCATTTTAGAGGCAGGGCCCCCCTCCTCTCTCTCCCCAGAGAGACTCATTTTAGAGCACTGACCCCTAAACAGAGATGCAGCATGTTAGTTGTGGTTAACACAGTGACAACTAATTATTGAATGTCAATTGTTCTCTTTTATTCATTATCTCTAAGAAAAAAAACATTAACTAACAGACACATCCAAACAGTCAGGTGATTTAATGCAATTACATTTTCTAGCCCAATGACTACGCAAAACCCGCCCACAAGGCCTGAAAACTAGGCCAAAACATAGCCCCTGATAGGCCTACATCTTATTTCAGACAGCCTCCAGTAGCCTGGGCAACATGTAGGCAAGATGTAAGCTGAATGATTTAGCAGCTTGCTTAGTTCAAATTGACAGACTAATTTATTTAAGATGAATAGCAAGACGATGTTGAGGTAGGAAGTGCTTCTGTTGCCCAGTAGCCTGCTGGAATAGTCTACTGAGGATGGGGTCGTAATTTCAATCAATGAATCAAATATTAATAATATGGATATGAACTGAATAGGTCCATGCTTGTCAACAACAGCCAGGTTATTTCTTTACCTGTAGCCTAATCTGGCTGACTGCTACCTTCAATCTAATGCATTCTAACATCTGATCAGCAATTGAGATAGAACTGTGACCATGGTGACACTTGATAACTTCCAATTGAATTAACTAAACACGGCCATTAATAATTACATAATAACACAAGGCTACAATAATAAACTGAAGTTAAAGGCTATTTATTACATCTGTTTTCCTGCTCCAGGTTGGCTACACAAGTGGCACAAAATGATTTGCAATGACTCCAGTCATTTCAACATATTTATAGTATAAAACGGTAGACTACAGTAGCCTACATAGGCATACAAATGAATAGGCTACTTGATGGTCAACAGATCTATCATTCTCCACATTTAATGTCAGTTTCATTGTGGAGTTTTTCTAATAACAGATGCACATGAGGAAGTTCAATAACTTTCATTTCAAATTTCCACTCGAGAGACCCAACAACTGAGCATGTGTAAAAACCTTCGCATGATATGGTTTTCCATAAGCAAAGTCGACATTAGATTTCAGTTTAAACCACCTCCGACAGAATGTATCTAACGTGCTCTAGAGCGCCTAAAGTAGTTTTCCTGTGATTTGTCACCTTATTTCTTGATGTGCATCAGTTCTATAGCGTTAATATGTTTTATGGAAAAAGGGTTATAAAATAGGTGTCTCCTTAATGACAATCTAAATAACATGTAGGCCTACTGATTAGTTTCCACTTTGAAAACTGCTGTCTGTCAGCAACTCAGCTCAAGTGGCAGTTCTACTAACTAGTAATATCGCATTCCAGGTATTCACTCACATACTCTGTCCTTTAAAACAGATTATTGTTCAGAAATACTTAGAAATACTCACTTTATTTTTTTGTTCTTTCCATATAGTGTTTTCTGCTCTGTCGTCTCAAAATGGATCCTGTACAAAAGAACACATTTACTTTCTGTTTCACTCAGCAGTCTCCACACACTGATAATAAAGTGTTTTATTGGTATCTTCCACTAGAAGGCAGTAAAAACCTGCTGTAACTTGACTTTACAATAGTAAGTGTTCGGTTTCTTGGTCCTGGTGACTCCTGGGAAGTGTCCCAGAGGAGGAGTGCTGATCTAGGATCAGGTCCCCCTGTCCATGTAATCTTATTCATTATGATTGTTTTGTCTCATGTCTCTTTATATTCATATACCCTGGGGACCATGTAGCTGGATTGAAATCACCTTGTTTCATAACCTTCTTTGTTGCTCAGTGGTACTTCAATTGGCCGGACCATGCCCAATTCTTTCACACAGTAATGCACCAGCATCCACGCAGAGCTTATGCATCTAATGCATTCCTCAAATACTGCAGAGTTGTTGAGCATGTCCCTGAGATCGTCATGTTCAACCACGTTTATTTGCTTTTTTGTAAGATGAAACCTGAGGGGATCGCTGTAGTGTGTCATAAATGCATCATAAATGGTTCTGAGGTCCTCAACAATGCTATTCTATACCGTAGCTGGGATACAGTGTTCTTCGCTGATGTTCTAAATAAAAATACATATTGTTTTTGAGACCTTCAATTAGCTGCTCAGTGTTGATCTCTGTGGCTTGAACATATTCAGCCTCTGGCAGACTCTCTACATCGCTCATGACATCTTCAATGGGATCAGTCCCCGTCTCAAATTCATCATGAGGGCAATTCTCATCTAAGTTGGCGCTTAAAAGCTCTGTGGTTTTGGTAGATGTGTGACCGATAGGCGCTAAAACATCTATTTGCTTTCCCACACCCATTAATTCCACAGGTAATTAGAAAATGTGGTTCATGCTGGTGATAGAGGCCAATATGTGTGAGTCGTCTGGACACAAAGACAGTATGCTCGTTGCAAAGTGGACAATTGAAGAGAGTTGGCATTCTTCAGAAAGATTGTGAACCTTGGAATGATGGGATGGAATCATGGAGATCATTGGTACTCAGCCACTTGGAGACATCATCACGGGACCAGTCTTCCACAGCCACACTCAAATTAAAGTTGACACATAGCGCAAAAGTGAAATGTATTAGTGATGAGGCTAAAACTAAACCTATTCCACTCTTTCCAGACAACCACCTTTCCTCCTAATTTGTATTTATGGTTGTTCCATAAAGAAGCAGAGCTTGTCAGGAAAGGTGAAGATGTCTGTCTCTTATTTATCTGACGCCATATTTCTTAGTATGGGACATTATGGGATTCTGCAGTCCCACATTTAAGTGTTGACTCAGATAATATGATGCTCCAAATGGGGCATTAAGTTCTTCTTCCATGTCAACCCAAATTGGCCTATTAGAGTTCTCAATAAAGAGCCTATTTGGGCAGTTATAAAGGCTTATTGCTATAATTACATGTTAGGGAGCTTTAATCCTCCCTTCTTAGTCTTTACCTGTAATCTAGCTTGGTTCATCCTGGCCCTTTTAATAGTCCAAATGAATCATTTTGTCTATGGTGTTAAAGGTGTAGGCAGGTATGGACAGTGGAACATGCTGATGACGTAATTCAGTTTAGGAGCTTTAACCATCTTTATAACATGTGGCCTACCCCACAATGAGATTTGTAGCTTGTCCCAGTTCTTCAACTGTAACACTGTATTGATTGATTGATTGACTGCAAATGCATTCATTCACCATTCAGTTAGTGTTGGAAAAGATGAAGGAATGACATAAAACACACAATAATCAAACTGTATTGGTTGATTGATTCACTGTAAATACATTAATTCACCATTCAGTTAGTATTGGATAGACAAAGGAGTAACACAGAACACACTATAATCACACTTCAAATACATCCAAATACTTTATAGAGGCTAACCTGTTAGTAGATCCATAGTGAGCTTTAAACGTTGTCTTGCTTTGGTCTGAAATACAGAGGACAGAACAATCCGCCCCAATACACCAACCTGAAAGACATCAATTAGACACTAACACAACATAAACAACATGAGTATTCAATATCAAATGCATCTAACTAATCTGATCTGCTTTATGTATTCTTCTTTTTGTCAAGTCGAACATAATCTACATTGGGTCATCTGTGTGTGTGTGTGTGTGTGTGTGTGTGTGTGTGTGTGTGTGTGTGTGTGTGTGTGTGTGTGTGTGTGTGTGTGTGTGTGTGTGTGTGTGTGTGTGTGTGTGTGTGTGTGTGTGTGTGTGTGTGTGTGTGTGTGTGTGTGTGTGTGTCTTACCTGTTCGTGGTGGTTGATACATTTCTCTATCAGAGCTCACAGCTTCCAAACTCTCCACCACTTAACTGGACAGGGGCAGGATAAGCCAGGTACTAAAGGGAGGAGGATGGAAGGAGATGGTGAGAAAGTATATAATGGGTTTGTCGTAGTAAATATATTTGTTATAGTGAATATGGAATATGATATGTTGAGTAAAATGTTGTGCTAAGATCTATTTAGGTCAGGAGCTGGTTATAAGTTCTGTTCCTATCCAATAACAATGGACAAAAGGGTCCTATCTTGTCAGCCTTGTCAGCAGGTGGCCAAGGACAACACCCACGCCATAGGCGTAGCAGTACGGTCGCTTTTATTTTTCGTCCTGTGTAAATATCCCGTTTCTTGTTTTTTGTCTATATTTCTCAATTTTTTACATTCATTCTTTAACTAAATATACTTTCCTGCAACCCGCCTCACCCAACGTGGAAAGGATTCTATTATTTCTTTATAACTTTCATCAAGAACCGTAAGCTGATACTAGTGGCTACCTGTTATTAGTCACCGTTAGCGTCTTCCCCACTGTCCGTGGCCTACACTATCCACCAGCCAGCTCTAGCTAGCCTGGACAATTCGTCGGCCAGTCTGCACAGCGTGCTATCGACCCAGCGTGCTATCGACCCATAGCTTATTGGACTTTCTGCCGGAATCACTGGACCCTAGCGCCGGATCATCACAACCAGCTAGCTAGCTGCAACTAAATGGCTACCTGTTATTAGTCACCGTTAGCGTCTTCACCATTGTCCGTGGCCTACACTATCCACCAGCCAGCTCTAGCTAGCCTGGACAATTCGTCGGCCAGTCTGCACAGCGTGCTATCAACCCAGCGTGCTATCGACCCATAGCTTATTGGACTTTCTGCCGGAATCACTGGACCCTAGCGCCGGATCATCTCAACCAGCTAGCTAGCTGCAACCTGTTGTTGGCTGATTACCATTACCATTGCCCTATAGCAAGCACCAGTTAGCCTTGAGCTAGCCTCAGGCCCATCTCCCGGCTATCTACCTCTCTGTCAACCGGACGGGACCTCCTAGTGTTGACACTGAGCCCGCCGATCCAACACGACTGGTTTGCCGACGAAATAGTCTGATGTGGTTTCAACCGGCTTCCCGTTGCGACGACCACGAAGATCCATCTGCCAGCCCCGGCCCGCTAGCACACGCAAACCACAACTGTGCTCCCTGCTAGCTGTGCTGAAGCACCAATTTGAACTGCTCTCGGACTCACATATTGCTGTTCACTGGACCTTATGATCACTCAGCTGCACAGCTGATGCCTGCTGGACTGTTCCTTTACACGGTACTCTGTCCTGTTTATTCTGTTTAGTCTTAGCCCAAACGTTATCGCTATTTCCAGTTGTGTCTTAGCTCTCTCTAATAACACGTGACTGCTTTATGCCTCTCTCCCATGTCAATTATGCCTTGCCTATTGCTGTTTGGGTTAGTTCTTATTATACAATTTCAATGTAGAACCCCTAGTCCCTCTCAAACTGCCTCATATAGTTCCTTTGTTCCTCCCCCCATACACGCCGAGACCGGCTCAATCGATGCCTCCAATGACGCTATCTCTTTCATTGTTACCCAACGCTTAGGGTTACCTGAACTGTACTCATATCCTTCCATATCCTTTTCTGTACATAATGCCCTGAATCTTTTCTACAACGCCCGGAGAACTGCCCCCTTTATTCTATGTACCCAACGCACTAGAAGACCAGTTCTTAAAGCCTTTAGTCGTATCCTTATTCTAGTCCTCCTCTGTTCCTCTGGTGATGTAGAGGCTAACCCAGGCCCTGCAGCCCCCAGTATCACTCCTACTCCCCAGGAGCTATCATTTGTTGACTTCTGTAACCGTAAAAGTCTTGGTTTTCTGCACATAAATATCAGAAGCCTCCTTCCTAAGTTTGAGTTATTCACTGCGTTAGCACACTCCGCCAACCCTGATGTTCTAGCAGTGTCTGAATCCTGGCTTAGGAAGGCCACCAAAAATTCTGAAATTTCCATCCCCAACTATAACATTTTCCGTCTAGATTGAACTGCCAAAGGGGGTGGAGTTGCAATCTACTGTAGAGATAGCCTGCAGAGCTCCATCATACTATCCAGGTCTGTGCCCAAACAGTTTGAGCTTTTACTTCTAAAAATCCACCTGTCCAGAAATAAATCTCTCACTGTTGCCGCTTGCTACAGACCCCCCTCAGCCCCCAGCTGTGCCCTGGACACCATATGTGAATTGATTGCCCCCCATCTATCCTCAGAGTTCGTACTGCTTGGTGACCTAAATTGGGATATGCTTAACACCCCGGCCATCCTACAATCTAAACTAGATGCCCTCAATCTCACACAAATTATCAACGAACCTACCAGGTACAACCCTAAATCCGTAAACATGGGTACCCTCATAGATATCATCCTGACTAACTTACCCTCTAAATACACCTCCGCTGTCATCAACCAGGATCTCAGCGATCACTGCCTTATTGCCTGCGTCCGTAACGGGTCCGCGGTCAAACGACCACCCCTCATCACTGTCAAACGCTCCCAAAAACACTTCAGCGAGCAGGCCTTCCTAATTGACCTGGCCCAGGTATCCTGGATGGATATAGATCTCATTCCGTCAGTAGAGGATGCCTGGTTGTTCTTTAAAAGTAATTTCCTCTCAATCTTAAATAGACATGCCCCATTCAAAAAATACAGAACTAAGAACAGATATAGCCCCTGGTTCTCCTCAGACTTGACTGCCCTTGACCAGCACAAAAACATCCTGTGGCGTACTGCATTAGCATCAAATAGCCCCCGTGATATGCAACTTTTCAGGGAAGTTAGGAACCAATATACACAAGCAGTTAGGAAAGCAAAGGCTAACTTTTTCAAACAGAAATTTGCATCCTGTAGCACTAACTCCAAAAAGTTTTGGGACACTGTAAAGTCCATGGAAAATAAGAGCACTTCCTCCCAGCTGCCCACTGCACTGAGGCTAGGAAACACTATCACCACCGATAAATCTACAATAATCGAGAATTTCAACAAGCATTTTGCTACGGCTGGCCATGCTTTCCACCTGGCTACCACTACCCCGGCCACCAGCTCTGCACCCTCCGCTGCAACTTGCCCATGCCCCCCCCGCTTCTCCTTCACACAAATCCAGACAGCTGATGTTCTAAAAGAGCTGCAAAATCTGGACCCCTACAAATCATCTGGACTAGACAATCTGGACCCTTTCTTTCTAAAACTAGCCGCCGAAATTGTCGCAACCCCTATTACTAGCCTGTTCAACCTCTCTTTCGTAACGTCTGAGATCCCCAGAGATTGGAAAGCTGCCGCGGTCATCCCCCTCTTCAAAGGGGGTGACACTCTAGATCCAAACTGTTACAGACCCATATCCATCCTGCCCTGCCTTTCAAAAGTTTTTGAAAGCCAAGTCAACAAACAGATCACCAACCATTTCGAATCCCACCGTACCTTCTCCGCTATTCAATCCGGTTTCCGAGCTGGTCATGGGTGCACTTCAGCCACGCTCAAGGTCCTAAATGATATTATAACCGCGATCGATAATAGACAGTACTGTGCAGCCGTTTTCATTGACCTGGCCAAGGCTTTCGACTCTGTCAACCACCGCATTCTTATTGGCAGACTAATTAGCCTTGGTTTCTCAAATGACTGCCTCGCCTGGTTCACCAACTACTTCTCAGATAGAGTTAAATGTGTCAAATCGGAGGGCCTGTTGTCTGGACCTATGGCAGTCTCTATGGGGGTGCCACAGGGTTCAATTCTTGGGCCAACTCTTTTCTCTGTGTATATCAATGACGTCGCTCTTGCTGCTGGTGACTCTCAGATCCACCTCTACGCAGACGACACCATTTTGTATATATCTGGCCCTTCATTGGACACTGTGTTAACAAACCTCCAAACGAGCTTCAATTCCATACAACACTCCTTCAGTAGCCTCCAACTGCTCTTAAACACTAGTAAAACTAAATGCATGCTCTTCAACCGAACGCTGCTTGCACCCGCCCACCCGACTAGAATCACTACTCTAGACGGGTCTGACCTAGAGTATGTGGACAACTACAAATATCTAGGTGTCTGGTTAGACTGTAAACTCTCCTTCCAGACTCACATTAAGAATCTCCAATCCAAAGTTAAATCTAGAATCGGTTTCCTATTTCGCAACAAAGCCTCCTTCACTCATGCTGCCAAACATGCCCTCGTAAAACTGACTATCCTACCGATCCTTGACTTCGGCGATGTCATTTACAAAATAGCCTCCAACACTCTACTCAGCAAATTGGATGTTGTCTATCACAGTGCCATCCGTTTTGTCTCCAAAGCCCCATATAATACCCACGACTGTGACCTGTATGCTCTTGTTGGCTGGTCCTCACTACATATTCGTCGCCAAACCCACTGGCTCCAGGCCATCTATAAATCACTGCTAGGCAAATCCCCGCCTTATCTTAGCTCATTGGTCACCATAGCAACACCCACCCGTAGTCTGCGCTCCAGCGGGTATATCTCACTGGTCATCCCCAAAGCCAACACCTCCTTTGGCCGCAATTCCTTCCAGTTCTCTGCTGCCAATGACTGGAACAAATTGCAAAAATCTCTGAAGCTGGAGACACTTATCTCCCTCACTAACTTTAAGCATCAGTTGTCAGAGCACCTTACCGATCACTGCACCTGTACACAGCCCATCTGAAATTAGCCCGCCCAACTACCTCATCCCTATATTGTTATTTATTTTGCTCATCTGTACCCCAGTATCTCTATTTGCACATCATCTCTTGCACATCATTCCAGTGTTAATACTAAATTGTAATTATTTTGCACTATAGCCTATTTTATTGCCTTACCTCCATAACTTGCTAAATTTGCACACTGTATATTAATTGTATTTCTGTTGTATTTTTGATTTTTGTTTTGTTTTACCCCATATGTAACTCTGTGTTGTTGTTTTTATCGCACTGCTTTGCTTTATCTTGGCCAGGTCGCAGTTGTAAATGAGAACTTGTTCTCAACTGGTTTACCTGGTTAAATAAAGGTGAAATAAAATAAAAATAAAAGGCCTCTCAGTTCTTCCAACTCACGAGTTCTGCCTTGACACAAACACACACACACACACACACACACATCATTACTGTTAACACACACACACAAAATCCCCTCTTTTAGGCTGAACATTTGAAGACAGAGAACCCGACTCAGAGCCAATGCAACAGTGACACTAGCCTGGAGGGGACCTCCCCCAACTCATCAGGACCAATCAGAAGATCAGAACTACTAGATTCAACCTACTTCATTTATTGCATAAAATGTCTGCACACAATGTTTCGGGGCTCTCTTCAGATAGCTCCCTACGAGTTTGACGAACGAGTCCGTGCACGCTATTCCAGATATCTTTACCTCTGAATAAACTGCCTTATATTATACCATTATCCACCCTGTCCAAAAGTCTCTACTTGGTCTCAGTTCTCCAGTAAACTTGTGACATCAACAAAATTGGTAGCAGAGGATGGTTTTCTAACTCTGAATTCGGTCCATAAAAGTTGATAGAGAAAGGAGACAAGTAAGAGACGGATCAGAAAGGACGGGTGACCTGTTCGCAGGAGCAGCCGGGAATCCAGCTCGCCTCAGGAAACTGATCTAAACGGCCGTCAATACAAAGGTAAGCAGAACCTGTTAAAACAAAATCTGCATATTGTATTATAGGATAAACCAAAATTAAGATCAGTAGTACTGAGCGTGAGTATGGATTACTGTTAAATTTATAACATATCTATTATGACTCAAAGGCACATATGTAAAGATATCTGAATTCTTTAGGTTTTTACTGTTGAAATGTGACTCTCTAGGTGAGGAGTCTAGTTACAGAGGTTGTGGTTCACAAGAGAAGGACCCTTTTATTTTTACTGTTGAATTGTGACTCTCTAGGTGAGGAGTCTAGTTACAGAGGTTGTGGTTCACAAGAGAAGGACCCTTTTATTTTTACTGTTGAATTGTGACTCTCTAGGTGAGGAGTCTAGTTACAGAGGTTGTGGTTCACAAGAGAAGGACCCTTTTATTTTTACTGTTGAATTGTGACTCTCTAGAGAGGAGTCTAGTTACAGTGGTTCACAAGAGAAGGACCGACTTTTATTTTCTGTTGAATTGTGACTCTCTAAGTGAGGAGTCTATTTACAGAGGTTTTGGTTCACAAGAGATGGACCCTTTTATTTGATCCACAAGAGAAGGATCTGGTGGCTTGATAAAAAGATTCAGATAGTCGGATTGAGTTAATTCCGTGAGAATCCAAGTCCAGAAAAGGTTCTCCCGACTAGACACCAGTTGAATGGTTTAAACGATTGGGAGTCTTAGTTGAGGAGAATCAATAAAATAAAATAAAAATACAAGTTCAGATAGTCGGGCAATGGTTGACTTGGCACTCAACTAGATGTACTGTGAAGAACTCAAGCTGAATTCATGTGTTGATGCTGATATGTAATGCAAAATGTAAATGTTGAAATGTTAACCTGAATGTTGTGTAAGATTGGCCGTTTCATGAGACTAACTAGTTGATAACTTTTAAGAGGACCACCGAGTCCTATTCGGCCTGTTGTGCAGCCGCTACGCTGAAAGCTGACTTGTACTTTTTCCCTCTTGTGGTGTTGGTATTTCCCTAAATTCTAAAATTAAATTGATAATTATTTTAGGAGCGCTCGAGGTTGTTAATATATTGTTCCAAAAGGGCGATTCTGATACCTTTTGGGAAAATATATAATAACTCGAATAACTGAAAAACAATAGTACCTTTTGCAAAATAATTCCTAATAAAAACTTTTGCAAAATAATTCCTAAAATTAAATTGATAATTATTTAAGGAGCGCTCGAGTTTGTTAATATATTTTTTCAAAAGGGCGATTCTGATACCTTTTGGGAAAATATATAATAACTCGAATAACTGAAAAACAATAGTACCTTTTGCAAAATAATTCCTAATAAAAACTTTTGCAAAATAATTCCTAAAATTAAATTGATAATTATTTTAGGAGCGCTCGAGTTTGTTAATATATTTTTCCAAAAGGGCGATTCTGATACCTTTTGGGAAAATATATAATAACTCGAATAACTGAAAAACAATAGTACCTTTTGCAAAATAATTCCTAATAATAAATTATTGAAAAATTCTTTGTGTACGAGGGTGGGACATCAGAGATAAGTCTGAGTCAGCGCCAAGAATACATTGCTGGTTTCGGCCAGTGACGGGCTAAGTGCACCAAGATAGTCTAAAAACTGTATAACCATGGCAACCACTACCATCCCAAAACTCAAGTTTAATGAATATCTAGATCAAAAAATACAGGATAGAGCGGGAGGGAAAGAACAGTATAAGACAGTAAAGAAAGTGTGGGAGGGAGTGAAACTCAAATGGACACAGGCAGGTTACCTTAGCGGGGGTGCCCCGTCAAAAGGGCAACTTACCACTATGGAGAAAGAACTGAAAGAGGCAGTGAAGGAAGGAACAGAAAGTGAAGTGGAAAGGAATAAGTCTCACTTATTTAAGAAGGAAGGAACTAAACACAGAGAGAGAGCAGAGGCTGAGCTAAGGATAGGTACGTGGGCAATTGAGGAAACACAACGAGCACACCCATACAAGAAACCAGACATGATGGGTGTGGTGATTGAACCCACAACTGAGACAACACCCATAGTGGGGACACAGTCCATGAGTGACACACCAGCGCCCTCAACACCACTGTATCCGACCCTGCCACAGGAAGTGAAGAGCACACCACCCGCATACACACCCACTCCTCCAACTAACCCTTATAACCCATTCCTAAGTCCTGCAGTGGTACAAGCGCCTGTGTTCGTGGTGCAAGGAGGACACCTAGAGGGGAACATGGCACTAAGTATAGGGCAAGGAGTACTTCACTGTGCGGAAGTCCGAGCCAACAGCGAGCCACAAGGACGAGAGGAGCCACACCCGGCCGGCGAAACCCAACCCAGACCCAGTCCCACAAGAGGGGGTTCCAACCCAGAGTCCCTGGTAATGATGACTCAAAACCAACCATCAGATCTATACAGGAAAGGGGGAGCATCTGGCCTAAGACAAGTGGCTGCACCCAATCAGCCTAAACCCAGACTCTCAGAATGGTTTGTCGAAAGAGAAAGGGG
The DNA here is from genome assembly GCF_964263955.1 of Coregonus lavaretus. NCBI lineage: Eukaryota > Metazoa > Chordata > Actinopteri > Salmoniformes > Salmonidae > Coregonus > Coregonus lavaretus. The sequence goes on from NW_028160778.1 coordinate 109,557, forward strand.
AAGTACCCAATCCATGACAGAAGGGGGTGCAGGGGACAATGAGCTTTGGGGGTCGATAGGCTCTGGCTCATTAAGAAGCTCACGGGGGGTCTCAATCCGGGACCAACCAAGTGAGGATGATGAAGGAGAACAAAGGAAGGAAGAAAAAACCTATGAGGATGAGTGGGATGCGTGTCAGGGACAGGCGTCGCATAACACAACCATAATAGAAGAAGCAGAGAAGGGGAAGACCTGGGCCTTGAAAGGGGTGATGGTGGGGGAAGTTGTTGACTTGCATGAACCCATCAGAAAATCTGCCAGACTTAGGGAAAGGAGATTGAACTCCCAAATGCCACTTAGACCAACAGCAGAGCGACAACATGAAGAATACCAACCCTGGAAGATGACTGACCTGACCGCCCTGATGGATCAGATGCCCAGCCTCCATGGTGGAGCGTCTGCTTGGCTGTTGCAACTTCAAACCCTTACATCTGGATTCAGGCTTGCTCTGGCAGACATGAAGGCACTCTTGGCCAGGGCCACAGATCACACCACCATGACGGTACTGACAAGAGAGGCAGGTCTGGAAAAGAGCGGAGGTGTGACGCCACAGGAAGTCTATAGAACTGTGTTGTGGGAAGTTCTGAGGAGGGCATATCCTACCGAACGAAACCATGCAACACTGACCTCTTTTACCATCGGCCCTGGGGAACAGCCAGCTGCCTACCTGGACAGGGCCAAAACCACCTGGAGAACGGTCCATGACGAACCATATGATCACTCCGACACCACGTGCAGCATGTGGAAAGAGATGGTGGTGAGCGGGACCCCAAGTGACGTTCGAACCAAACTAAGGGGAACTGTGGGATTAATGGCACTCCCTAGGGCGCAGTTTAACTCCCATGTCCATCATCACATCACCCAATACAACAAAGACAAGGGAGGGGCGGAAACACATGTCCAATCCCTGCAGGTGCAGCTGCTCAAACTACAACTGAAAGAGGCACAGAAGGGAGATAAGCCAAAGAAACAGATGGTGGCTGAAGACCAACCTGACATTTCTCAAATAATTGAAAAAACTGTCTCACAAATGATACAAACACAGCAGCCGCCTCCAACAACACTTCCAACGATCGCAATGGTGCCTCAGCCATACTATCAAGCACCAACTCCACCATATCAGCCACCGGTGGCACCATACCAGACTCAATGGGGACAGCCAAGGCCACAAGGTAATGGGGGGGCCTGTTACAATTGTTATCAATATGGCCACTAGGACCAATAAACTTACACTCCTCACTTACCTGGACACCTGAAGCATCAACAGCATTTGCTCTCCTAAAAACCGATCTCTCGGTGGCAGCAGCTCTGACAGCACCCGACTACAAAAACAAATTTCATCTTGATGTTTCTGAAAAGGAGGGGTTCACTTCTTCCATCCTTTTTCAGAAACAAGAGGGGGAGAGAAGAGTACTGATGTATCATTCCTCTAAGTTGGACCATATTGAAGCAGGTCAGACAACATGTTCCAGGTACGTGGCTGCAGTGGCAAAAGCTTTTGAAAAAACCGCCCACCTGGTAATGTGCCACAAATTGGAAATCCATACTCACCATGGGTTTGCAGCATATCTGATGAGCAAGGAATTCACGTTCAGCGCTGAAAGAAAGAACAAAATCCAGAATAAATGCACCCAATCACACATTACTTTTGTCAACACCGACAAAAACATGGCAGACGCACTCAATGCAGAAGAAGGGTTGGCACACTCCTGCGAAGAGAGGGCGGCACAGGAACTGAAACTGCGACCAGACTTGGGAAACGAACCCCTTACCAATCCTGATCTATGGTTGTACACCGATGGATGCTGCTATAGAGGAGAAGAAGGGAACATAGCAGCATATGCAGTGGTACAGCAGCTTCCAGACGGGTCACACGTGACCCTGGAATCAGACATCATCCCACAACCTGCCTCAGCCCAACTAGCTGAGATCATTGGTTTGACTCAAGCCCTGGAAAAGGCTGAAGGAAAGACTGTGAACATCTACACTGACTCAGCATATGCTCATGGAGCAGTCCATACAGATGGACCACAATGGGTCAGACGTAACTTCACCACAACAGGAAACCTTCCGATCAAACACAAGGCACAAATGGAGAGACTGATAAAAGCAGTCTCACTACCTGAGCAGGTGGCCATCATGAAGTGCAAAGGACATCAGCAACTCAAGAACAAAGTCAGCGAGGGAAATGACGCAGCTGACAAAGCAGCCAAGAAAGCTGGGGGCTACACTCCAAGACAGATGGTGCTGCAGACTCAACCAGCTAGAACAGAACTCACAGACCAACACATAAAGGAACTACAATTCACAGCGGGCCCGTATGAGCACTCGGTATGGGGACAGAAGGGAGCCACCAAAGGATCTGATGAACTTTGGAGATGCCATGACGGCAGGTTGGTGGCCCCAGCTAATCTCTGTCCCGAGCTGATACGTGAGGCTCATGGGCCCACCCATGAAGGGAAACTCAAAACTTTACAGAAGGTTTCCCATATTTGGTGGCACCCACACATTAAGGACATGACAGACTTGTTTTGTGATGAGTGCAGCATTTGTGGCAGCCACAACCCAAAGAAACCTTTCCAAACACCCATGGGTTCATACCCAGTACCTAATGCATGTTTTCAGGACATTAGCATAGATTACACTGACATGGGGGCTGATAATGTAACTAATGGGAAAAGGTACTTATTGGTAATGGTAGATCGATTCTCCAAATGGGTTGAGGCAATACCAACAGCACGTGAGGATGCCAGGTCGGTCATTAAGTGGCTGCAGACTGAACTCATACCAAGGTATGGGGATCCAAGACAAATCCGATCCGACAACGGGTCCCATTTCAGTAACCAACACCTGAGACAGGTGGAGGAGAGGTTCGGCATTGTGCACAAGTTTGGGTCTGTGTACCGGCCGCAATCTCAGGGCCTCGTGGAACGTGCCAATCAAACTTTGAAGGCTAAGATAGCCAAGGTATGTGCAGGTTCAAAGTTGACGTGGGTTGAAGCTCTGCCCCTGGCGTTGATGGCCATGAGAGCCTCTCCAGGAGCAGGCACCCATCTCTCTCCACATGAGATTATGACTGGTAGAGTCATGCCTGGTCCACCAAGGGAGGGAGGTCATATGCCCGCCCTTGATGTACAACAAATTGTAATGTCTGATTATGTGAGAAAACTAACGGAACTCTCTGCAGCTCTCTCCAAACAGATTCACAAGGTCCAAGAGGGGGAGCTGACGGGAGATCCGGCGCCGCTGAAGGTAAAGGTTGGTGACTGGGTGAGGGTTAAGGTCCACAAGAGAAAGTGGCAAGAACCCAGGTGGACTGGACCGTACGAAGTGAAGGAGGTTACTTCACACTCAGTCCAGGTCAAAGGTAAATTGGGCGCACCTTGGCACCACCTTACACATTGCACACCAGCACCAACTCCTTCCAGAACTTTGACTGAGGTCAGGGCTGACTTGAGCGCCCTAAATTCGGCACCAAATACAGAGGCTCCTAGTCTGTGAGAATGTGGAGGAGACTCTCATTAACAGAGACTGGAGGGCTTCGCCCTGGGAGGAGACATAGACCTCCCTGGGAGAGACTGGGTATCTCTGGTCCCTTGTTTGTTATTTTCATTATAGTCACTGGAGTTTCCATGGGAACTTTCACATGGCTAATACAGCAACTAGCACATCCACCTACTAATATCACTAGTCCTAATAATATCACATCTCACGCCACCGTCAGAACAAACACCCATACCTTACGAAAACGACATGTTTTAAATAGCGACCAAAACTGTACTACCAACCAAATTAGAAGTACCACCCTATGTATCCCTATAAATACTACCACCACTGTCACCGTCCCTTGGGGAATGTTGGAAAGTACTGGGCAGAATGAAAACAGGAAGTTATGGCAAGTCCAATATCATTGGTACATGACATTGGGGGGTTTGGATAAATGGTCCTGGAAAAACCTAGTCGCCGAGACGGGTCCTGATTGGTCAAGTTATTCAACAGGACGGAACGTCTTATTATGGCGAAATGGACTTACATTGGCCAAAGAACAAAATGGCCTGAAGTTAATTATCCCACCAGGCCAGAGGGAGGGCTGCCAATATTTCATATTGGCTCCATATATGGACACCGGTCCATATAGTCCATATAGGGCTCCACTTTATATTTACTATTTTAAATGGAACTTGATTGTTTGTTTTGTATCAACACCCGACCCTTCCACTTCTACAATTAAGGACGATAGAAAAAACATTGTGAAACCCACAGGTAGAGGTAGATGGGGACCAATTACCATGGTTACCACTCCACCTACTTTGGATGATGCAATCCTGACTGCTACAGGTGTCTCCGGCCTTTCTAACAACTGGCTCTTGTTGACTGAGGAAGCGGCAAGGGTGACTCATCAGAGTTGTGTGGTTTGTATGGGGGCACGGCCATTGCTTCGCATTATCCCTGCCGCCATTACGCCAGAATGCTTCCTGTCTGTCATGAAACATGACAACCCTTCCGCCAATTGTACACTATGGGACGTAGTTCATCCCTTGGTTACTAAAGTAACTAAGAAACCAATTTTTTCCTATCAGGTGGCTAGAGCTAACTTTACCTGTGTTAATCTCACGAAAGGTCTACCATTGTTGGGTATGGTACCTGTTGGATGGTGTCGGTTTACCTATACGCCTAATGCTGAGTTTAAACCTGTTTCCAGGGCTGATGTCTGGTGGTGGTGTGGAGGCGTTCGTCTGTTTGATGGACTGCCTGGAAATGCAACAGGCACCTGTGCACTAGTCTCTCTTTTGCTACCAATTTCTGTGTATCCAACAGGTGTTCAGGAGCTGGTGACCCGTGTGTCTAACTTAATTCCTACCAGGACCAGGCGCGCTGTGGGCCCTACTCCTGGGGACCCAACCTACATTGATGCAATTGGGGTCCCTAGGGGGGTACCATATGAGTATAAATTGATTGACCAAGTAGCCGCAGGTTTTGAATCTTCATTTTGCTGGTGGTGCACGGTTAATAAAAATGTTGACAGAATCAATTATGTCCATTTTAATGTTAAAAAATTAGGCAATTGGACACAACAAGGTTTTGAGGCGGTGCATGGCCAGTTGGCTGCGACCTCTCTCATGGCTTTCCAAAATCGTATTGCTGTCGACATGCTGCTGGCTGAAAAAGGAGGAGTATGTGCTATGTTTGGTGAACAATGTTGTACCTTTATTCCCAACAATACAGCCACAGATGGCAGCTTGACTGTCGCCCTGGAAGGGTTACGAACTCTTAATGGCAAAATGAAGAGCCACTCAGGGGTGGATACTTCAATGTGGGACTCTTGGATGGATGCGTTTGGTAAATATAAAACGCTTGTTTCTTCTATACTTGTATCCATCTCTGTTTTTGCTGCAATTCTAGTGCTTTGTGGATGCTGTTGCATTCCATGCATACGGACGCTGACAACCAGGATTATAACCACCGCTATTGATCCAAATCCTGCAGATAACGGTCAGATGTTTCCTTTGCTTGCTATTGACGATGCTGACCAAGGAGATCTGGATGATGAATAGCATTTAAGCTTTTTTTAAGAGGGGGAATCAAAACTTTATCTTTTGATAAAGTTTTCGCTATTTTGCCAATTACACTGTTAGCTTGTGTCACGTCTCAAGTTTTCCTTCTTTACTGTTACTTGGTCACGTCTCTGGGGAGACGTGAAGAGGGGGATTTGTCGTAGTAAATATATTTGTTATAGTGAATATGGAATATGATATGTTGAGTAAAATGTTGTGCTAAGATCTATTTAGGTCAGGAGCTGGTTATAAGTTCTGTTCCTATCCAATAACAATGGACAAAAGGGTCCTATCTTGTCAGCCTTGTCAGCAGGTGGCCAAGGACAACACCCACGCCATAGGCCTCTCAGTTCTTCCAACTCACAAGTTCTGCCTTGACACAAACACACACACACACACACACACACACACACACATCATTACTGTTAACACACACACACACAAAATCCCCTCTTTTAGGCTGAACATTTGAAGACAGAGAACCCGACTCAGAGCCAATGCAACAGTGACACTAGCCTGGAGGGGACCTCTCCCAACTCATCAGGACCAATCAGAAGATCAGAACTACTAGATTCAACCTACTTCATTTATTGCATAAAATGTCTGCACACAATGTTTCGGGGCTCTCTTCAGATAGCTCCCTACGAGTTTGACGAACGAGTCCGTGCACGCTATTCCAGATATCTTTACCTCTGAATAAACTGCCTTATATTATACCATTATCCACCCTGTCCAAAAGTCTCTACTTGGTCTCAGTTCTCCAGTAAACTTGTGACATCAACAGGTTTAAATGACTACAATTTCTCAATATTGAGTCTAGCTAGCTAAAGTTAGCTAACGTTACAGTGACTTTAACTAGCTAGCTACTGTAGCTAACGTTAGCTAAAACGTACCAAGATTTATACAACAATTACCAGCTAACATTACAGGCTATGTAGCTTGGCTAGCTGATGAAAAACCAAGAGTACATTACATCATATATTGTTTTAAAGTTATTTGATAGGAGTTTGATGAATTATTATCTTAGCTAGCGAATAGCTAAGGTTCACTCACCTTTCACGTCAATCCGTTGCAAGTCATCTCTTACTGGTCGCGTCTCTCCAACCATCCGCGCGCTTCCCGCTTCCAGTTGTCTTTTGACCAACGGTCTCAATTTGAATTCTGCGCTGGAGCGCCCTTTACTCACGAGGGCGCTGCTGGTTCCAAACCGAACCCCTCTTTTGAAAAGGCTTCTTCAAAGAACCCCTGAAGTCTACAACGGTTCAACAACGAGCTGATGGCAGAGTATAGGCTTGGAAATTAATCTTAAGGTATATTTTTTACCTTATATTATCCTAAAGGATCCTACAGGAAGCTTTTCTTTTAAGAGTGTAGTTCACGTTTACTCATTTATCTGCAAAACCATGCCTTCCGAGTTGTAAAGGGGTGGCCAGCCACATAATTAGTTTTAAAAGTCTACCATGACAACAACTATCCTATTGACTATATCCAGTAATAGTTTCTTATTGTTCTAGTTAAGATCTCACAACACAGTTACGCTACTACAATTAAGGCATAAGACATAAGTATATATCATTTGAAAATGCAGACAAAATTGGCTTGAACTTGTCGTGTAATAACAATTTTGAAAAACACTAAAAAGGTATTCTCCCAAGGTCAATACTTCAAAAAATTATGAATCATAAAATGTTTGTCCTCTGTAGTTGCGTGTCTTTCTTTAAATGCTCGTTGTCCAATCAAATCACGCAATCTACAGATGATGCATCAACCAAAGAAAACTTTATTGATTGGCACATTTTCTATTTAGAGATACTGAGAAATAACAACCAGGAAAGATAAATCATAAAAATATATGTTTATTTACATATTACAATAATTGTATAGCCTAGGTTTCATTTACAAACAGACATATTCACTACATTTGTTAAATTATTCACTTAATTACTTATATTATTTTCAGTAAACTCTTATTCTATAACATTTATTGTTTTAACATTCAAACTGTTAGTTTTACACATTATATTTTATATATATATATACACACTACCTTCATTTATATAAATATAATATATAATGATCAATATATAACCATATAATATATATATATATATATAGCATTTACTATATAGAAACACACACACACACACACACAGCTAAGGTGAAGAAGGTGAGATTGGCTGTTACACCAGCTAAGGTGAAGAAGGTGAGATTGGCTGTTACACCAGCTAAGGTGAAGAAGGTAGGATTGGCTGTTACACCAGCTAAGGTGAAGAAGGTGAGATTGTCTGGAAGACCAACAAAGTCCCCTGTCCCCGAGGTGAAGAGGACACCTCCAGTCTATGGGTCTGGTCCCCTTGCCAGGGCCAGATATTAACTGGATTGCCATCAATACCTCCATGCTTTGTTTATGAGGTCACACGTGAAGAAGTACAAAGAGGACATCATCAAGAGGGAAGGTAGTAGAAGTATGTGATAAGAGTGATTGTTTTTTAGACTTGAGATTATAATTCAGTTGATATGCCATACCATATATCTACAATGTAGGATCATAGGTTTGTGTGATTTCTAAGTACTTTCAGAGAAAGGAGTTAGTGCAGGAAAAAGATGGTCCCTTGTCCCAACCGGTGGAGACAGAGGTCTTTCAGACCTTTTCCTGGAGTGAGACTCTGGCGTGGGGCAGAGGAGAAGGTACCTTTGATGACCACCTGTTAGAGGGCAACCCCCAGGCCAGAAACCTCAAAGTAGACCTCATCAAAGGTAGAGAAATCACCGAAATGTGAGGATTAACCCAATATCATGTTCACACTAGATGTCCAATATCAATCATTTCACAATTGACATGTTGTATATAGTTGTACCGTTTCTACAAGTCAATTAGTAAAATAAGTACAACTCTGACATGTAAGCCTTGTCCGAGACAAAAGACAAAACTAAGAGAAGAAACCTTCTAATGTCTCCTCTTTTCAGAGACGACTTTCAACGTAAGAAGCAGGACCTCCTTGACAGAGGGACATGGATGGTGCTGTCAATGGCCTTGTTCACCAGCAGGCTAAATAAAATGAAGTTTGTACCAACATGCCTGGAGATGGAGCTGTGGAGGGGAGGATCCTGTGAGAAGATATTCTTCACTCTGAACTCCATGGCCATCTGCCTAGGTTCTGATGCCACTAGAGGACATGTTAACAGGTTGAAGGTCGGCAATGATACCCAGATCATGAAGTGGAAGAAACAGGCTGAGGTAAGTGTGAGTCTTAAACATATGTAAACACAATTTGATTCAGCCTATTTCATAATTCTATTATTTCATTGCTTCCTAGGCAAAGTTCCTTTTCCACTATCCCATGTGTGTAGAAAACATGAGTCTGTCTCATGATCTGGTAATGAGGTAGTCCTGCCTTCAACTTCAAAATCAGTGTCACCCTCAGGTCAAGAGGGCATTACCTCTTGGTCTAATGGTCAAGACACTGGTTTTTCCCATGGGACACCTGGGTACAGATCCCGCCCATGAAATGTGCACACCTCTCCCAAGGCACCATTCCACTGCTTCCACCAATGTAGTGTTTTTTTTGCAAACAGCAACGGTGTAATGCCCCTTTCGTCTCAAACCCGGGTCTCCCTGCCCGTAGGCAAACAAATATATTTTAGTGAATTCAGGGGGTAGCCCCAAACAGGTTTTGAACCTGGGTCCATCAACTGTCAAGCCAACACCTTAAGCGTGTTAGGTTCTAAATGAACCTAGTAAAACTCAGGGACGTTTAGTAAAGCTCAAACCAAGTTTATTCACCCATTGGGTCATACAGCTGCATAAGACAAAGAACATATTCACACAAGCACTGGTATTTAACCCTTTCTCCTATGCTGAGCCCCTCCTTCCACATCTGAACAGCCAATACACCTCTGTTGCTATCCAGAAGATTAGTGATATATGTTCTTCCTCACTTCATCTAACCTGACCTCTGCCCAAATTGCTCACTCCTCCCCAACTCACGGCTGTCATGTTGACTTGTACCAGACTGTGTCTCTTCTCCTCCCATAGGATCCCTGATGACTAACAATAACATATCCTGACAGAATGGAAACGTTATACATTCCCCTCTCTCCCTCAGTGACATGAATAAGTCTATTTCATGTTTAGAAGTCAGAACCCAACAAGCGCTACGCCAAGAGGTCCGAACCTCTCGATGATGTGGCTAGGTGTTGGATTAAGGTCGCTACATTACCCCCTTCCTTGGGGAAAGCATGCCCCCATACTTCTTTATAGCAAGTCTCTCACGTGTACACGCCTCTTTGATGGCCTCACAGGCACTATCCCACTTCTGACACCAATGTAACAAATTAAGGGATAGCTCCAACCGGGACTCGAACCCAGGTCCAGCGACTATCAAGCCAACACCTTATCCATTACACCAAGAGATCAGAAGGTGGTAATTGGTAGGTGTTGGGTTCAGCTTGCTACAGTACATACTTATATAGGGCAATGTGTGATCTGGGAGCGGCAGCACTACCACTAGTGCTCCTGACACAGCCTAACACAATCTTTACCTTCTGAACCTTAAAAACTGACCTAAAGTCAGATACATTTAGACAAACCACCATGTGAGCAGCAAGTGTAGGGTTAATGGAGTGAAGTGGGGGATGGGTAGGACCACCAGTATCAACTATATGTCTATGAATGCATTACTATTAATGCAGTACTAAAACGGATGGATGCTCTTCATCAACACCATCTCACCTGTGTAACTAGATATCAGCAATCAATCAACAAGATTCATGAAATGGAGCAAATTAAGACATTAGAACTGCTAAAGGTCAGATATTATATTCTGACACCAATTTCCTACTGGTAGATTTTGTACATGATATGTCAATCCTGAGAGCAACGCTCTCTCTCCTCCTCTTCCCCCATCTCTCTTTGCTGGGGTGAAGTTTCCCCTAGATACAGATCTAGGATCAGCTTCCCCTCCCCTAAACCTAACAAGGATCATTAGTGGGGGGGAATTTAAACCTGATCCAAAGCCAGTGTCTATTTGGGAAACTTGTCCCCTCCCCCACAACTCTACATGTGGATGCGGCTTCC